>NW_010315284.1:1932-2421 GCF_000700745.2 Antrostomus carolinensis
TTTTTCGTTGTAAGCAGACCCTGAGGATCTCCAGGGATCCTCCAGCACTGCAAACCCCCCCAGGGGCCATCCCTGCCCACAGCCTCAGCCTCTCCTGGGATCCAGTTATTTTTCATAGGCAGAACCCAGCCCAGAGCAGTTTGCATGCTAAATGGAATAATCAAATCTCATGCTTCAAGGCATCCTTCAAGGCTGGAGGGGTCAGGATGGGACCTCAGCAGCATGTTGGGCATCTACCCCTTCCTTCTCCCAGAGAAGCAAGACGTGAAGATCCTGCAGCTGCAGGTATGATCTGGGGGCAAATCCCACACTCCATGATGAACACTCCACACTTCCAGGTCAGAGCTGTGGGCAGATCTCGTTTGTTCTCTGGCAGGAGGCAGAAGCAGGGTCACCAGCTCCTGGCACCCCTGTCTCTGGCACAGCCAGGGTGATGCACAAGAGCCAACAACTGGCACAGGGGACTTGCCAAGTCCCTGCAGCCCCGAG
>NW_010315284.1:2477-2755 GCF_000700745.2 Antrostomus carolinensis
CAGGAATTAACTCCCAGGGCTCTTCCCAAGCTGACCCAGCTGCTCTGGAGCTCTGCAGGGGACCTGGGTTGCTGCAGAATGTGGTATCTCCTCCCCAGGGACCCCGTGGGCAGGAAGGGGACACGGTGACAGAGGTGACAGCAGCAGTAAAAGCAGAGACTCAGCGCAGCCTGCGAGGCCGTGTCATTTTTCTCACTAACAATTTCTCAGCTTGCGGCGGCCGGTTTCCTTTATCCAATATTTATTGTGGCTTCACCTGCCTCGGAAAAGCACTTTGA
>NW_010315284.1:2833-3660 GCF_000700745.2 Antrostomus carolinensis
TCCTCCTTTTTTTTTTCCTCTCTCTAAAATCTCTGCAGCTGGTTCTTGCAGAGCCTGCGTGCTCCATCCAGCACCTCTTCCCCTAAATCCCTCAGGACACAGCCTTCCCCCCACACCCCAGCTTCTCCAGTCAGCTGCATGGAGGGGAGCACTGGGTGATGTCCCTGTGGGCAAACTGGTCCCAGTGATCCACAGCCAAGCCCTGACCAGTCTTGTCACACTCACCCCCACCACCATTTCCCCCGGGCAAGACGGTCACAGTGGTGAATTATCAATATTTTTCATGATAGAAATTTCTCCCACTACAAACATTGATCCCAACAAGGATTCCAACTTGTCACCCCAAAGCTTTGCCTGAACCCACCACCAGCTTCACCCCAGCAGCACCCCTGGGTGCTCCCAGGATTGAGGACCCTCATGCCCAGGGACCACGGGGCCATTCCCCCAAGTTGCCACCATGGCCTGTAGCTGCTCAGGGCAGCCACTGCCTGCTAGTAATGAGGGCAGCTCGTTAATTCTCCTGGCTAATTGCTCAGGGAGCATCCCCAAAGCTGGGAGTGACCTCCTGCACCCTGACCTTGCAAAACAGGGATGGTGGCATTTTAGGAGCTGGTGGCCCTGAAAGAGAAAATTGCTTTTTGAGCTGGTTTCGGCAGGGTCTGGCGCTCAGCTCGGCAGGAAAACAGCTCCTGGGCTGGTTTTGGCACATCCCACTGAGATCTGAGACGATCTGGCCACGATGAAAGCTCCAAGCATTTCGCAACAGGAGAAAAAAATAAATTAAATAAAAAATTAAATTTAAAAAAAAAAAAAATAATAAAAGAAAA
>NW_010315285.1:0-9129 GCF_000700745.2 Antrostomus carolinensis
GCAGCCCATGGATGTCCCCATGCCAGAGCCAGGAGCTGTGCCTGAAGAGGTCCATGACTCCATGGGAAGCTCGCGTTGGAACACTTTGTTCCTGGACTCTTGCAGCCCATGGGAGGGATCTCATGCCAGAAAGAGTGGCAATGGTGAACTAACCACAACCTCCATTCCCTGTGCCCTGTGCTGTTGGGGGAGGAGAAGGTAGAGAAATCAGGAGTAAAGTGATTTGAGACCGGGGAGAAGGGAGGGTGGGGGAAATGTGTTGTAAGATATGGTTGTTATGTCTCACTATCCTACTCTGACTGATTGGTAATGAATTAAATTGATTTTTCTTCCCCAAGATGAGTCTGTTTTGCCTGTGACCATAACTGGTGAGTGAGCCCTCCCTGTCCTTTATTTTGATCCATGACCCCTTGGCCGTGATTCTCTTCCCATCTCCCTGGGTGGGGGGGGGAGTGAGTGCAGGACCCCGTGGTCTTACCTGTGGGTGAAACCACCACATGCACCAAACATGATACTACGTCCTTAATGAAATTATATGTGTGATATACTGAAACACACCTTCATGCTGATTTCAGGAAGAATGTACATTAGCTTTCAGAGGTAGCTATTTTCAAAGCAAATCTCTTACCTTTGTCCAGAACCAGGCCTGTGCAACGCTAATCCTGATCCCTTCCAAATTTTAAAATACTGCTGAGGACGTTGGGCTCCTGTCAAGAACTGGAAACCCAACGTTCTGCTGAATGCAAGCTGCGTTGCTATTGATTTCAGTTTGAGCATAACAGGACATTTTCAGGCCTGATGCACTTTAATCCAGATAGCTGGTGATCCTGTTGTCTTGACTGTTCAAATCAAATCTGGATGCCTGGCAAGCAGGTCTCAAAACATCACTTCTGTGAATAATAACAGTGCAGTCACCAGATAAGAAGCACGGTGACCAGAACTTACAGTTACAGCAGGCTATCTTATTCAGGGCAGATACACTTTGCTCTTGTCCCCCGGCCCCTGATAGTTTTAGTTACTGTATCAGTTTCAGCAGACTACACTAGAAGTACAAGGGACACCTCTTGATTTTTACAGGTTAATTGAAGATCAGCAATGAAATCAAAGTGCTCCTCTTTATCCCTCCTTAACCACAATTTTAATGGAACATTTTATAAAACCAGTCAGCGACCTGCATATGTAAATTCATCTTAAATATGGCAGTTTTCAATACCTTAAATTTCAAAAGAAGACTTCAACTATTTGAAGGTAATAAAAACTTTACAAAAGCCATTTTTATTTGAATACTGACACTTGCACAAAGCTTTTAGGGATTCAACACAGTTTTAGCAAAACCATAAATCCACTGCTGTTATTTTTCTGGAAAGATGCCTGTCTATCTCTCTTCCTTCTTGAAGCATAACCAAAATCCTCTCTAGCCTCCAAATCCGTACGCTCAAATCCCACAAGATACATTGGCAAGATGCAGCGATTTGAATTCATGTCCATCGAGGAGTAGACCGGCAATAAATATGTGGACCAGAAAATCCCAAACCAATGTTGGAGATTAATTAGCCACATTCAAATTAAAAGCCTTCAAGCCAACAATCTCTCAATGTCCAATACCGTCACAGTGAGAAATACAGATCACAAATGTTGTCTGTGTTGCTCTGCAGAATGACCCTAAGGGCAGGATCAGAGCTACACCAGCCATCTGTTTGAACTTCCCAACTGCAGCATTTCTGTGGCTGCTTCCACGTGACCCCGTTGGTACTGAGAAGGAAAACTTGAGCAGTCCTGGCGCTTTTGGTGCCTTGACCTGCACTGTAGATAAGATGTAGCGCTCAGTGCAGCCTTCAGCTGTCCCATCCAACCTCCCACTAATGATCTAAAAAATAAATCTGCATTTCATCCATTATGCCTGATGCAAGACTGCATGAATTTTATAGGCATCTTAAAGTCTGAATGAGTATATACATGGGACAATATGAATGCCAGCAGAGAAAGCAGTGAACTAAATCCTTGCCCAGCTTAACTCTCTACCGGTGCTTCTGTAAAGAACAGGTAAGTGAAGTTAGATCAAGCTGCTGAGGGCAGTGACACTTACACTGGGGGCTGTTGCCATAGCTGCCTTTTCCTACTGATTTTTCCTCTGTAGATGAATCATATTTTTATCAGACAGAATTATTTTTATATTTCAGCCTATACAGCTGCTTTTCCTTCAAAACGAAAACAAGTGCATTACATTTCTGTACAAGTCCAGCATATTTGCATAATGTCAGGATTGAGCTAAGCAAGTCAGACTAATATACCAAAATAATCTTTACGGTTACTACTAAAAGGCTGTGGCAGATCTCCTCATATTTGTCTCCTTTTTGAGTTCATGTTAACATTTACATTAAAACAACCCAGCCCCATGCAAAACACTCCCTTGCATTTAATTATGTCCTTAGAGGAACATTACAGAAGTTAGCAAGGTTACTTAATGCATCCCTGGAAGAAGCTCCAATACTGTATCAAAGGTCACTGCTCCTTTCCATAGGAATGCTTTCATCCTAATGAAGATAAATATGAATGTATTAATTGAATTAACTGAAATGTTTTCATTTGTCACTCTGAACGGTCTCCTTAATGAGTTATTGTCAGAGGAGCATAAGAATGTAAAAGATCAACAGTCTATGACAAAGACCTTCAAATTCAACTGTTACTTAATACATCAGTTTTTGCCCTATCTGTCTGACATCTTGTTCATGAGCAAAACCAAAACCACTTTCTAACATCCTTGGATAAAAGTGTCCTAGGCAGCTGATTAAATTTATATTCCAGTGTAGAAAGCAAGACTGGATCCCTCCTCTGCAGTAGAGGAGTCAGCATAATAAGAATTATGCTAAATTTAGCATATATTGATAAAATTGTGTTTTCATGTGCAGAAATGTGCCTACAACACGAGTTTGAACGGAGAAATTAAGTGAAGCTTTCTTTGCATCCCTGAATTTATTTGTAGCATAAATCCAGAAGGATTGATTTGAAACACTGAGGTCAGGATTTAGTCTGCTGAATTCCAGGGAGCAGAAAACAAGGTTGATTTACACAGGTTGTGCAGGAAGGGGTGGCAGTTCTTTTAATGTCTACCAAATTCCCCATGAGGGTCCTGCTTAGCAGACCTGGTTTGAAAAGCAAGTTCCTTGGCCTCCTATTCCTCGCCATAGAGGCCAACCCTGCCCCAGAGGGCCCAAGCTTATACAACGAGACCTCTCCATTCCCTTCCTCCTGTCCATTCACCATTCTTCTCAAGTACTCGCTCCCCGATGAGCTGCCAGCTTCCCTGCTTTAGGTCTCATTTTTTCTTCTTGAAAAAATATGCATAATTTAAAAAAGGAGAACATCATAAAGTGAGAAAAGTTGTTCAGAAGAAGCTTGAAGCGGTAGCTAATGTTAAATCTCTGCAGGTGACATGAAAGGCTACAAGGACTATTATATCCTGTTTCAGGACTTTATTGGCAACTTAGAGCAAATGCATACCATTTATCAAACAAACAAAAAATCCTTGGCAAAAGGCAAAATGAAACATTATTTTAATTAAGAAGGCTTACTTCAGAAAATGTATTTTGTCAGCCAAAATGCTGCCTCTAAGCCAGAAATGTGACTAATTACTAAAGGCCGGTATCTGAGAGGTTCCATACAGTTACATGCTACATCCTGATGCAGATGGCTGGCACAAAATACTCTGCCAGGCTACTATTAACGCTTACCTGAATTTTCAGCATGAGCTCTGGCTTCATAATGACCAGTTGTCATATTAATTTTCTGTCCAGTGGTGAGCACTGATAGGTTTAGTTCTCTGTTTTGACAGGAAAAGCACAAGAGTTGGTTTTTTACATGTCTGGCTACTTTCTTGATATTGGTAAGTGCCTTCCTGTCCTGGTAAATTAGCAAGGGACTAGACTGAAATAGCACTTTGCAAAGAAAAAGTTAGGAATTAAAAGAAACACTAAGATTCATACTCAACTGAGGAATCATCCAGTTTTCCCCATCTGTGCAGCTAAAGAGAATAGGAATGTACTGGGCAATCTTTTCCAAAATAAAAGTATTTTATAGTAGGGAGACTCTTGAAGCATCTTTTACCCAGCTGTATCTCAGCAAATTTGAGAAAAGCAGTGATATGACCAACTTACTTTGTGTGTCTCCCACCTCTGAAGGACAGTCATCTGTAAGCAGTGGGATGGTTTGCCAAGTTTTTCTTTATTCTCACTTCTCCTGATGCTTTTTTTTTCTTTATCTGTAGAACAGACCCGTGTTTTCTCTGTAATTTTTATTTTCTTTAAAATGTAACTTCTCTGCTACAAAAAAGTGGATCAAGCTTAAAAACCAAGGTGAAAATAAATTATAAGAAAACAGAAATATTAAAAACAAGAGCTGTATCAGAAGAAAGACAGAGCCTTACACTTTTCATATTGATCTTTTTCCTTCACACTGGACTTTTTCATCCTTAACTACTCTTTCATGCTTGAAACTAAAATAACATAAAAATCTTTACTTTTATTGACATAAAAGAGTGGGCTATTGTTAATTCTTCTAATAAAAAGCCACATGCCCCCAGCTGCCTATTTCCATGTGAGGATAAAAATGTCATGGAAGAGAATATACAAGTGGATTTAAAGAAAGATAGAATTATCTAAAGATAATTGCTCATGGGAATTTTTCTGTGTGCTGGTGCACATCTTTGCAGAATTGGGAAAATTAATTTCTAAAGAACCATCATAAACACCAACCTTTCAAGTATGCTTGTTCACAAGTTGCAGCTGAAACACTCTCTTCCATCGTATCTTGACAGTAGTTCCAGTTTGGACACATGCACAAGGTGACATTCCTTTTAGATATCGGTGACCTAAATTATTTTCCACACACTAACAGTTTCCAAGATGGGCAACTAGACATAATAAAGGACACAACAGCTTCATCTGTATCAGGTGTGTGTTCACCATTCTCTGCTTACTTAAAATATTCAACTTATGCCAGGTTCCTTATACACATTAGTTCAAGACTTGCAGGGATTGAGTCTTTCAAGTTTTGAAGGCCAAGGCAGTGGACAGCCACGAAAGTATAAAACCCAAAAGATGCAAGGACCAGAGATCTACCAGACAGAGTCCTAACCCTGTATTTGTCACCCTGTACCACTGACCCAGTGCTGGCTGAAAGCTCACTTGCCTACAGAGAGGCAAGAGGGTAACTGATTGAATTACTCAGAGGAGTATCCGGAAATGTTGGCCCGGTTGTGTGCCTTACCTCACACGGTCTTGCTAACCCACAATTTAAAAGGTCATGAGACTATTTCAAAGCTATTAGGACATTCAGTTTTTATCTTTGTTTGATTCTTCACATCCCCCCTGCATATCCTTCATTATTATATATGCAACCATAGCAAGGCAATTTTGGCTATTGTTTGTCCTTTATAGGTCTGCAAATATGCCCCTATGTATATCATTATCTATGGCTAGCAGTAGAAGCCCCTGTTCCTTGTATACTTGCAAAGCAAGAATTGTTTTGTGTGATTTCTTACACAGAAATCTCAGCATCATAGATTAACCTCAGCCTTAGCAATGAGGTCTTTATGTTAAAGTAGGACATCATGGGCTTATTCAGTTATTATATTCCATCAGGTTTGTTTGGACGAGAAAATTAAAGCAGGAATGACAGATATCTTTAAGCTCTATTGTTATTTTGAGTATTTTAGCCTATTCTTTTAAATGGTGGATTATTACTTTATGAAAATAATTAAACCTGATTATAAACTTCAGGTGTGTATAGAATAAACGGTTAGTTTAGCATTTTCTGGTAGAAATAAACAGACTTTTTCTTAAGAGTCTTCATATTTAAAATAATGTATTTAGCTGCTAAATACTTGCATAGTTCAACCATTCAATGAAAATGAAAATGAAAATGAAAATGAAAATGAAAATTGTGATATAAACACCTCTGCTCATACACATTTGGAAAATTTTGAGAACTCACTGTTCGGAGTTGTAGCTGGCAGCTTACAAATTAAACGGTAGAAACCTGCAAATACCAGTAGGTCAACTTTCTTGCTAACTGTCCTCTCAGTAAAAGCTGCCGACTTTCTGACATCTTCAGAGTTGTCAAAAGGCATTATCACAAAGCAGGCTTAGCCCTTGTAACACTTTCTGTCTATAAAGAATCAGAGAGGGAGTTTTGTGCCTATGGCTTGAAAATAAGGCATACAAGGAGTGCACACATTTATCTTAGTCAAAGCTATGATGAGGTAAATAAAGGGGATTTTGTACACATGGAAATCTGTAATCCATAATAGTCCCAGCAGACTGAATGTAAATTAAACTCTCTCCTGGTTTTCAAGCCTCAGTAATGGTATTTCATAATTTAGGAAACATATGAACATCAAATATGCAGACAGATAGGCAGTACAACACAAAAAAGCACAGGCAGATTTCCACATAGGCAGTGCTGTTGCTTTTACATCAGAAAAAACAAAACTATGAAGTCATTGTATGTCTTGCACATATGCTGCTATATATACATAACAGATACATAAAATGCACTCTTAAAGCACCTATGTTCATTAACAGTATTTTCAACTTTATAAAAAATCTGCCATATACATATACCAAGAGCACTCCTACCTAGTGCCTATACTCACGTGCAGACACTGGAGAGATACAAATTGTTTGCCACTTACGTAAGTCTGGGGGAGTAGAGTCACTAAAGGTTTCACTGCGCAGCTTTCACAGCGACGATACACACCCAGCCCTGCCTCCGTCCATCGCTTTTGAACCCTTCAGC
Source organism: Antrostomus carolinensis (assembly GCF_000700745.2). Lineage (NCBI taxonomy): Eukaryota > Metazoa > Chordata > Aves > Caprimulgiformes > Caprimulgidae > Antrostomus > Antrostomus carolinensis. The sequence goes on from NW_010315285.1 coordinate 6,796, forward strand.
AAACCCTCAACACCAGCTCCTCATCGGCCTCCAGATGGCCTCAGCCCAAGCCCTGGGAGACCTTTGGACCTACAGATGTTACTACACTGATGAGACATGAAATCCCACCAAGGAAAAGAAAGCACTAGGGTCCGGACTGTTCTGCTGCGTAAAGCCTCTTCTCAGCAGCAACCTTAAAGACAAGAGGCTTGATGCTGCACATGCAGACCCGAATGGAAAAGAGGTTCTTGGTCATCACCATATGAGGTCTAAAGGCATCCAATGTATAGAGAGAAGTTTGAAAGCAATTTATATATTTGAAAGCAATTTATATATTGTCTGGTCAGACACTGGCACAGGTTGCCCAAGGAAGTTGTGGATGCCCCCTCCCTGGAAGTGTTTAAGGCCAGGCTGGATGAGGCTTTGAGCAACCTGGTCTAGTGGAAGGTGTCCCTGCTGAGGGCAGGGGGGTTGGAACTAGATGGTCTTTAAGGTCCCTTCCAATCCAAACCATTCTATGATTCTATGATTCTATGATATATGAAAACTACTACTAAAAGGTACATAAAATAAAGAATATTTACTCAGTTTTTCGACTTAAAAGACCTACTGAATTTAGCAATTCAATACAATAATGAGACAAAAATTAAACGTATTTGACTGTTTTGTCCTAGCAGATATAAGTCACTTCAAAGATATTCAAAACAATTACTTTGGTCCAATATGAGCCACATAAAATGTGTATACTTCTTAGAATAAACTGAAAAATAAAACAATGCAGCTTTTTGTTTCAGAAGAAATGTTGATAAAACCACATCACTCATTTACTTGAAAAATGAGTCTATCCAAAATATTTTAAATGTGTAAATTAAAATTCAAATGATAATACTTTCTGTAACTTCTGAGATTTCTAAGAGCAAGAATAAATTTAGCCAGCCATACCTTAGTATCAGAGACATTATTAGGTACACTAAAGGAAGTGCCCTTTTGCAGGAGAATTAAGAAGCTTGCTTAAGGTCACACAATCAGCCAGACACAACCATTAACTGTAACTAAGTCTTCACAATCAGTCTGCTGCTTTAATTAATAGTTTGACCTTCCCAGACATGAAAAATCACAATCTCCCCTGCCACTGAATTATTTTTTTCATTTGATAAAACTGAATTAACAGTATGTGCTATTCATGGATGTCATCTATGGAGACAGATTTGATACAGATGCTCCTAATACTCTTTCTTGCCCTTACATTTCATCTGTATGAATCACTGCCTGGGTAGGCACCATCTGTCCTTTGTTCTCTGTTGCCAGAACGGGCCACTTCAGAAGGAGAGAAAAAAAAAATCAGCATCAGAATTTCCTGAACAATGCAAATTCTGAATTAGCTAACACAGCTACTTAGAGACTGGAATTAAATAACTTTTTAGACTCCTTGCTACTGAAAAAGAGTTTGGGTTTATTATGTCTATCAAAAAGACTCTCTTTCCAGAACCTCTGTAGTTCTTTGGTCCTTTTTTTCAACACCTTTCCAGCGCACTGACCCATGGAAATTACAGACCCCAGTGCAATTATTTCTCTTGTAGTCTCACAAACAATCTGTAGAAAAGTAGCAACATCTAATTGTACCTTCTGGTTAGTGACCAATCTGTACATCAAAGAATCGCATTTGCCCCGTGACCTCAGACTTGCACTGGCAGTTCATGTTGAGTTGGTTATTTATCGTACTCTATTAGCATGAATCGCTGTTATCAAGTGAGACGCATTGCTCTGCCATATGGAACTCTTCTTGTAATTTACTATTCCATCCATTTCTATCATCTGCAAATTCCAAGTAATACTTTTCTCCATACCCTTGGTCGAGAACAACAGATTTAGTCGTGTATTTTTGTAGTTTTCCTCTTTAATAATTCTGTCTGCCCATAAAGAATGCAGGCAAATAAGAGATTTTTTGAGCAGGAAAAAAAGCAGTAAAAAGATAAACCACTCAACAGAGAGTACCAAGGACTCTTTAAAAGATGAGTGCAGAGGCTGTTAATCAGGAAATGAAATGTGTCCAACCACATTAATATATATATATATATATTCCCACAAAGCCAGAGCCCAGCAAAGAGATTACATTGTTAAAGAGGGTGGCTGTTCTCAGGAGTTGCACAGGGTGGAAACAGAAGAAGAGAGCAGTCAAATCCAAGCTAAAGGATGTACTAAATCCAGCTGTGAATTCTTTCTGGCAGGGACCTTTGTTCCGTACCCATCAGGCCAGGGGTCCGTACCTGCGGCCTGCAGAGGCCGCGTCTGCAGCAGCTTCAGACTCTGGCTCGAGTGAATGCGTCCCCCTTCACTCGGCCTGCGCACCCCACG
>NW_010315286.1:0-9386 GCF_000700745.2 Antrostomus carolinensis
TCTTTTTTCCTTTTTCTTTTTTCTTTTTTCTCTTTTATCTTTTCTCTTTTCTTCTTTTTTTTTTCTTTTTTTCTTTTTTCCTTTTTTTTTTTTCCCAGTGGGAAATATTTTCTGCAAGCAATTTGATTTGATTTTTTTTTTCCCCCTAGACTTTTACATTCCTCAGTAACATGACCATTTTTAACTTTTGTGGGTTGTTTTGTATCCATCTGTGTTCTTGCTTGATTTCTTTGTCCCTGCTTTGTTTTACTTGATTTTTTAAAGGTGTGTGTATGTCTTGGTTGTTGTTGCCTAGCTGCATGGTGGGTTACCCATCTGTTTTTTTTTTTGGAATCTTCTGCCAGACTCTCAGCTCAGGTTTGAGAAAGGAACAAAAAAGGAACACAAAAGAGGTTGGAACATCTGATTTTAATGTTCCTGCCCACTTCTGCAAGAGTGGAAGACCCAATCTCTCTAAAGTATTCCTCTAGGAGGTATTAAATTATAGTGATAGGTTACTCTGATTATTTTATGTAAGGAAACAAATATAGTCTGGAGGAGGTTCTCAGTACAAGGGATGAAAAATAGTGCGAACATAGAGGATGGAGGAGGAACAGGAAGAAAAGTGTTAACTTTGTAGGAGAATAGTTGACCTGTTTTGACATCATGATGTGCCAGTAGTTAATCATAACTCCCCTGTGGGGAAAGTCAGGACCATTCCAAACCTGCCTTTAAAACAGGGAAAATATCAAGCCTCTTTCATCCCTGTTCATGTTTAAAGAGCATCTGCATCCTCTGGGTGATGAGGAAAGACTGAGTGTGGCTTTGGAGTTTTCTTCCCTGAGTGTTAGTCCACGGGGTAGGCTGCCATCCTCCTCTCCAGCCCATACACCGAGACACCAGAAAAGCATTCATCCCCAGAGAGACATTCACAACCTCTTTCATTCTGATCAGCCTTTGTGATATAGTTAAAACATAAAAAAATTGATTTAAGAAGATTCAGACCTGTTTGCTTGGAAGGGAGAAGGCTGGCTAGCCCACTTACAAATGTGGAATGAAAAATGTGGCATCTGAGGCTTTTGTATGGCAACGATGGCTGTTGTGGAGCGATGGGTTTCAGAGGTAGCCACACATAATTTCTGATCAGAGTTTCCCTGATATATAACCCTTCGTGTCTTTCCTCCCTGCAGGAATAGGTCAGTTGTTTCAGAAATCAATAGGCTGCTTGAATAATTGCAGTTTGCCAGAGGAATCTGTATGCTTCAAACACCAAGATATGGCAGGTGTTCAGCATAAGAAGAGCACCCTACACAGATTTTCTTCACCAAATAGTATTCCTCGTTATATACTATTTATTTATTTATTAATTACTATCTGGAAAACTATTCTCTTCAGACATTCATCAGTTGTTGTTGGTTAACAATCTTTTTACTACCTTCTAGCCCTTTTGGAGCCTTGCTGTTGAGGAGAGGGGCATGGCTGAACACTCCTGATTTCTCTCTGGCCATGCAGATCAAATAAGCATGATTTATGTCAGGAATGACCTAATTTGTAGAAAGCACAGTAATACAGTACTGTGCTTATATGTGATTTGTGATAGCATGGGCTTTGCAACATTTTCTAGGAGCTGTCAAATGTTATTGTATAATAATGAGACTCTGCAGTGTTATTGCCATTCTTGCTGTCTCACCGTTACTGATTTAATTAATTATGTATTTTGTGTGGTAATTGGAATGCAATACACTATAAGCACCAAGTGTTTTTTGTGAAGATGAAAAACTACTTGTTAAAAATGAAACATTTGTGAACACAGGTTAGAAGTATCAATTTTAATAAGTCAATCATTTTTTTGGGCCACTTTTTATATATACTTCTAATAAAATACTTATATATTTATCAGAAGCATTTTGTTAGTCAGTAATTCTGCATGAACGTGACAATGTGATAAAATACAGCATTATACTGTATATACATAAAATACTGCAACTGTGCAGTTAGTTTTTATAACGTTTAAAACACTAAAGCGTATTAATAATTTCAGTCAAACATTCAAAAAATAGTTATACTGTTTTTAGATACAAGATCAGGTGTTTTTTTATTTTTGCTTCTCATGGTATCATGCCACATGTTGAAAACACACTGAGTAGTTTAAAATGAGGTGGGGTGCTATGGTAGATGCTTTTCTGTAAATCTTTTCCTTTATCTGTTGAAAAAATGGAGATAGGGTGGAAAATGGGAAAAGGAGGTCAGGAAGAGAGCAGTGGACAAGGTTAAAGGAATTAAATGCTGGCATGGGGAATATTTTACTGTCTGACTTTTGTTGCAGTGTTCCTAGAAGGTGTTTCATGTTTTTTTTTTTTCCATGCACTGAACTTGAAGTGCCTGGACTCTTAATTTGCACCAGTGCCACAGGGTTCATTATTCCAGAAAATTTACATCCATAAAACATGGATGTCTTAATTCATCACGGGGTTTCTGCAACAATAAAATAATGTGGTAAAAAAATTTGTTACTGATTACCTGTTGGGTAATACTCATCATGAGGTAAATTTGAGAGAATAAATTTATTTTGGCCCTTCTCTGCCTTTGAGAGATTAACTTTAAGATTTCATAGAAATGTTTGTAGGTACTGCATAATTTTGACAGGAATATCTAGCACTACACATTTACCTGCTACTCATTTTTTTCTAGCATAATGCCTTCAGCTAACTTTCCTGGTGGATTTTTTTTTTTTTTTTAATATGTTAGTATGATACAAGGAGTAATGTAATTTTTTTATGCTCTTGGCTATGCTAAACTATTAAGTTTTATTGCAAATATGCATAATTAAATACCATTCTTTTACAAGTACACCCAAAGGCATGGATTTAAAAAGTTCTTAGCAACAATTCAAAGACTTACTTATTAAAACCAGGAAGCCTCACTTTGATTGCAAATTGAGGAAAATGTTTGCATTTCAGTTGTGTTGCATTTTATCTAGTAAAACACCAAGCTCTTAGAAGATACTTCACCATGAGTAAAGGATGTTGCAAGTAAATAAAGAGGGGCAGAGAACTCATAAAAGCAGCTGTAGAAATCTACTTGGTTTAGATAATCGTGTTCCATCCCTGGTAGTTGTTTATTGTGTGATCCCAGGAGGTTTGAACTGTGCAGTCTCCTTGGTCAGAAGGACCCAGTAGTCTCCTAAGTTATTTGACTACTGAATGCTGTCCAGCTCAACCCTTTATTTCTCTTTTCCCAGACAAAATACCAAATGTCCTATCATAACTCTGAATTACTGTAACTGGTGAAGAATTTCCTATATTATTCTCCTGTTCTGTAACATTAAACTTCCAGGTTCTTTAGAAGTAGACTTTTTGCAGTATTTCTATGTTTTGCATTCCTCTGCATAATTTAGAATCATGAGCATTAAATTACTGTTTAAATTAATAATTTCACTATTACGTGAATTTGAAGTATTATGGTCATAAGTGTAACATCTCGCTTGTAGCTCGCCTCTTGTAGTGTAAAGATATTTAGTTGTTACACACATTTTCTAGTCAAACCTGTAGCAATTCAGACAATGCATTATATGGTTGTCTTCCTTAATTCCTTAGAATTTTTTTTTTTTTTTTTTCAAAAAGATTTAATTTGTCTCCAAAACTGCTTTGAAGGAGGACTGTTGCAGTTTTGCTGGTGTTTCTATTTTCTGGCGTGTTAAAGCATAATACTGCATCTTCTAGTGCCAAGAAGAGTGTTTCTTTAAGTAAAATTATTCATTTGCCTGGGGTGATGTTTGCAGTATCAAACCACGGGGTATGTCTCTCCTTTTATATAAATGGGAAAACTACCAAAAGTAGAAAAAATATTCACTAAAAAAAGAAAAAAAAAGGAGGGGATTGAATCTGTTGCTATTTTCTGTGTCTAAGATCAAGGAGAATATTCACGCAAATAAAGTTTCTGTGGAACATAAATGTGGGCCCTAAATTGCTCTGGATGTTAATTGAACAAATTAGTCTATAAACAAGGAAGTTATATACGACATAAACTGGTCTCACTGTTTAGTCACTGACAAATTTGGTGCTTCAACAGCTGCAGATGAATTACTTGGTCGTACATGGAAGCATATGGAGCCTCCGAAACTTGAATACAAAATTAGCACTTTTAAGATCTAGCAGGTTTTCAAAAATGATCTGAAATAATTCAACATCAAAACCAGCGGCTTGTTACTGAGCGATCAAATAAAAAGCCCCGTGTTTTGCTGGAAATTTTAAGGGGAGGAACAGAGATTAATTTATTTTAGCAAAAAATACTCAGGACATATGAAAACTATAAAGTGAGAGGAAGGTACCTGCACTGTTTGTATTTTGGGGGGGAGGTTCTGGCTGTATTGAAAACTTGATTAATATTTTGATGGTGTTCAAGGCCACCCACTTCCCTGGTGATGATGCTCAGCCTGCGGAGAAGCCTTGCCCTGAAACACCAGACAGCCTGGGAGGATTGCTCCCTGCTTTTTTTTTTCCACCAAGTAACTTCCAAGGGTGGTTTTGGGGAGGTGCCCCTCTTCCCTGGGGGTTGCTGAGAGGTGAGGTGTGTCGCTGTTTTTCTCCTGTGTCTATACAGAGAAGCCAGGAGTGTGTCAGATGTGACTGAGGCAGGGATCCAGTGGGTCAGAGCGAGCCTTCATCACACTGTATTAATCTGAAATGATTGTATCTATTATTACGATTTTTTTTTTCTCCTGATAACGTTCACATCAACTTTGACATGAATTTAATTTAGAGTAGAATAAAATAGAAATAAGTATTAGAAATTGGAAATAGCGAGATGCGCGAGTCAGACGTGCTCTTCGTGAAGTACGAAACTGGAGAGAGCGTTGTCATGCAGGGTTTATTCATAGCTACCTGGCAAATAATACGTGATCTTAATCCCTTTTCTAGAACAGAGCATCCCTCAGAATGGAGGATACTCTGCTTCGAAAAGCATTAAACTGTTAAAACAGTGTGAACAGAGTGATGTAGCTGATCACAGTTGTCCTATCATGAGCTGCTCCTCTCTTCTGCTAAAACTTTGTGCTGCCTGACGCTGGTGACCTTTCCTCTTCCTGCCAGTTGCAGCTCTTCTGTCATTTTCCAGGTCATGCCAAGGGGTGGAACAATATTAATACACATAATTCTGCAAAATCGTTGTGTAATTTAGGGAACACTATCTTTCCCTGCCAAGTTACGGCAGAAGCGCTGCAGAGCAGCACTGCAAAGCAGCAGTGTGTATGTTGCTTTATGGATTTGGCTACTCTGCCCATGGAAACTAGTCTCCTGTCTCACCTCTTTTATGACATCTAAATGGTTGCAGAAATTTGCAGCTATTTGCCTGCTTTTCACAGGAATCTATTCTGGAGAAATGATCTGAAAAGCTACACTCAAAGATACATTGCAGACTATTTCTTACATACTTTTATTTGCCAAGATTGATTTATTCGAAAATATTCTAGAATAGATTTCCTGAGAGGGAGCCCTTCTTTTTTTAAAGTAAAATCTTACTTATATTTAGATTCCTCACCTTTCCATTTATTTTCGCTAAAAATTTTACTCCAAATTTAACTTTACTACAAACTACTAAAAACAGTCATCATGACTTGTCCATTAATTTTCTGAAAAAGCTCAGAATGCAAGTATACTCCCAAGCCAGCTATTTTTGGTGTGGTCATGAAGCATATGTCCTGCTTCTTCACCAGCTGTACTGTCCCACTACATCTCTGTCTCTTTTTTCCCTCATTTCTGTCAGTTTAGGAGCAAGGAAGAACAAACTGAGTTCATGTCTCCACTGCTGAAGGACGCAGGTGACGTGCATGGTTGGGATGAGGATTCTTGCTGCAGCACATTACACCGCTGCTCACATCTTCTTTCATAATTTTCTTCTAAACCACTCAGAATCACTCTGTCAGAGAACATATTTATTTTACTATATCACGCAGAGGATCTGCTTGATTGTGTAGTCTCTGAATCCGAGGCTTAATCTATTTTCTGGGTCAGCCTTCTTCACCTGTGAGAAATAAATTGGAAAAACCTCAGTATGATGAGTTTGAGATTTTAGAGAGTCTCGAGTTAGTTACCCATCTTCATACAAGGTGTATTTTTGTGTGTGTTTTGTACTGCGCTGTTCAGGGTTGAGTGTCCTGTGATAAAGCTGAGCTGACGGTGATGAATAACGCCAGGCAGAGCATCCATACTGAAAGCCAGTGGCTTTTCTGTGCTCCTCTAGATAGTGTTGGTGGAAGAAATTGATCTAACTCAATAAAAGGGGTTTTTTATTGCCTTTTTTTTTCTATTTTAACAACAAGGTTTATTAGACAATTAATTGTGTTGTATGGCTGCTGTCGAGGGAGACTCCTAGTAGGTGTTCCTAGGGAAGAACATCTTGAAGGTATCTATGGAAATAAAATGAGAAGGAAAGATTTGAAAATGGGAGTGGACTTGCCTGAGGTCAGTGAGTATATATTATGCCTTTTTATTTTCCTATGTCTTTATTGGGTCAGCCTTGAAAATCTCAGCAAGGTTTTTATGTTAATCAGAAGCAGATGATATGGAAAGCACATCATTAAGGTGGATGGGATGAGGAAGTTCATATGGAAACTGAGGTAAAGAGCAATTGCCTACTTTCATTTGAAGGGAAAAGAATCAGCTGAGCAGCTGATATTCAGGTTTCAATATTCTTACAGTTGAGGTTGTGTTTTGTACAGTTTGTCTGTTTTCTGGTGGAAAATGAAGCCAGAAAAATAAAGCCAGAAAGGTTCTAGACTGTTCTGGGGAGTAGGAAAGCACAGAAGGGTGATGAAGAGTTTGGATAACATACCAGGAGATAACTGGTTGAAAAGCTTGTTTAGGAGAGGAATACAAACATTTGTGGCTACCACAGGGGTTGATGTATTCTGTGTCCCTTTGGGGCTAAGACCTTGATAAATAAACTGTTTTGGGGGGTTTACTTTTCTTAGAAGCAGCTGAAAAATCTCTTGTCTCTGAGAAGTTCCTGCAGCACTAACAAGGAACTGAGGAACTGATGCTTCTTCTGGGGTATGGGAATGGCTACAAATGTCCTCTAAATGAGTCCTTTTTTGAGTGTTTTCTGTTTTGTTTTGTGTGTGTGTTTGGGACAAGTTGGGTTTTGTTTGTTTGTTTAGTTTTTCTCAGTTAGTGATCTTCTGAAGGAAATTTTAGTTGATGTTTCAGCTGGATAAATGGTCCTGAATGTGTCCCTGTGTAGTGGTTCATTATCACATCAGTGGAGGAATGAATAGCGTGTTCAAACACAGCAAGTGATGTTTTTGAGTTAACAGGAGAAAGCTGATGATTAGAAGGCTGACTTTTCTGAAGAAATATATCTTTTCAAGGTGTGTGAGGTTACTTATTTGCAGAATATTGAAGATGCAGCTAATTATTAGTTATGATAATTTCACAAATATTATAGCACTGAGTTTTTTCCCTGTTCACAATATTGCACTTGATGGTTTTATGTTCTCTTTCTAGGTGATGAATCTGTGTTGAGTTTGTATAGATGTTAAACGTAGTAAGTTTTGGAGAGAGTGAGGGAATGAAAAATAAATTAATTAGGTTCCCTTATTCATCACCTTCTGTTTGAAAGGTAGCTTATGCTTCCTGAATTAAAAAAAAAAAAGGGAAGATAAAGCAAGCATCAAAAATACCCAGGATGAGGGTGCAGCTGAATTTGTAAAGGTAGTGCAGGACATTCCAGTGTGATCTATTCTGAACAGATGGATAAAACTGTACACAGGGGCTCAAAAATCAGCTCAAGCCAAAATCAAATATTGAAAGTTTCTACTAAGAAGAACAGCACATGAAATCCATCTCCACAGCCTCATCTCCGCTGGTGGGAGAGGGTGGAATTTCCTGTCTGGTTGAAACTCCAAACCGGTTTGTTCTCTGTGTCTTATCTGAAGGTGTTCAGCTGAAAAAGGAGGTTCAGTTCTGGGCTGCCAGTTACATTTCCAAATGCATCCATATATCTGACTCTTCATTGTTGCTTCTGTTTTCTATCCTCCCTTTTTGCCTGTAAGGGAACAGCTTTCCTTTTGGCCTTATTCTTGCACTGCCTTGTACCTGGGTGGGTCCTGAAGCAAGGGTTTTCTTCTCAAGGACTCTGTGTAGGTGTGATGAAATTTCTGTTGGAATCCAACCACTCCAGAATTGTGACCCATTTCCATTTAAATGTTTATGGAATAAACATTTTTAAGTTTCATTTTTAGTGTATAATGCTAAAGATACCGGTGCTGAAACAGAACAGGTGAGTTTGGTGAGTTATAATCCAGATATTGAAAAAATTAAGTGTCCTTTTGTTACTCTGCTGTCAGTGACTTGAGCTTGTCTTTCTGTATGGTTCAACTTTTATTCTAACTTGTCCTGTTATGCTGAGTACAAACTGTGCCAGATTGTCAGTTTTATAAGTGAATCCCTAATGAATATAAAACTGTAGCTACTCTACCATGTGAACTTGATGGATTAGCAGTATAATTTACAAGGTAAGCTTATTTCTGAAGAAATGGTACAGGTTTCTACACAGAATAAGTGAGCTATGGAGACTTCATGTTTTCATTACAAGTGTAATTCGATTTGTACTTTTGGAATAATCAGCAGTGAATATAAGAGATTTTTCTGTCAGTCTTGATTAAATAATAGTTTCTGCCTTTTATACTTTATTAAACTGTAAAAAGATAATTAAATCAGAATTCTTAATAGGAAAATAAAATAAAAAACCGTCTTCTATTTATTTATTTATTTTTAAATTCGTATAAGGTGCCCCTGTGACTTTTTCACATTTAAGTGCTGATTTGGTAGCTGTTGAAGTTGTTTGTAAAGGTATGGGCAATAAAGACAGGGAAGAAATAAATGTTATAGAAAATTACTCGCTGTCGTTTTCCATTAGTATGTCAAATAAAGGCTAAAATCTGAATTTTTGAACTTTCTTTAGCCACCTGTATCTTTCCAAAGGCAAAAAGCTCTGTGTCCTGCAGTGTTATCTCTATCAAAAGTCAGGGTAGGGTAGAACAATTAATTTAAGAACCTTACACTTCCTTTCTTGTTTTAATTGGAGCTGTAATCCCAGCACAGTTTAACTGAACTGTAAAGTTAGTCCACATAAGAATGCAATAATGATATCACATTCTGAAATCAGTGATGACATTATTTTAAATTTTGAATTGTGAATATTCTAGTTGTTGGTTCGCGCTCTTGACTGATTCAAACTCCCACAACGGTTCGTAATTTCACAGGTGAATTTTTTGTCAAATGAATATATTGTGCTTAATTCACATTTTAGGATCACTGTTGTTGATAGTTCCAAGATTAAGTGCCAGAGAACATATGTTACCGTTGTCAATAGTGGTGCATTTGGTTCAGTGATCTGATTTATTTTAT
>NW_010315287.1:0-652 GCF_000700745.2 Antrostomus carolinensis
CTCCCCAGACTTGAAGCCCCCTCAGCCGGTGCAGAGGCCACCCCTCTGCCCCAGGCCCAGTAACTGGCCTGACTCTGGCCTCTGGCCCTTTCTCTGCCCTGCCCCAAGTGTCCAGGCTGCAGAGCTGGGCAGGGGGATGCAGGCGGGGGGAAGCAGAATGCTGTCTGGGCAGGGGCAGGCTTTGTGTTTTTTCACCAGGGCCAAAACAGCCCGGGGCAGCCCCAAGTGCCTGGCACGGGGGCTGGGCAGGTCCCTGCTGACCCTAAGGGGCCGTGTCCATATCTGCTGGAGGAGGTGGCCATTTGGAGGCAGACGGAAGGGGGGGGCCGTGCCTGTTTGCCTGGGGAGGCAGGCACAGCCCTGAAGGGGAGCACAGTCACTCACAGCCAAGGGATAGATGCAGGCGTCCTCCGTGGCACAGCTGAACACCCTGCGCAGCCGCTGGTCCTGGAGCACGTCAAACAGCTCCAGCAAGACATTCGACAAAGCCGAAGGCACGGAGATCATCACCTCCCACATGGCCAGGGCAGCGCTGCAGACCCAGAGCGCTCGGTCAGCAGGGCTGACTCAGCCACTGCAGGGTGCCCGGGCCAGCCCCTCCAGACACAGGGTGCTGCAGCCCTGGCCCTGCCCACCCTCTTCGCTTGGGGGA
>NW_010315288.1:0-3380 GCF_000700745.2 Antrostomus carolinensis
AGGGGGGGGTGGGAAATGAATTTCCAGGGTGGGAACTGCTGAGGTCACCAGAGAGACTTTGGGGAGCTGCTGGGCACTGTAACTCCTTGGTCCCACCCCAGTGGGAAGGGGGAGGACAGAGGTTTTAGGGGTGAATCCAGAGAAAAAGCCCCAACTTTACAAATTCTCAGATTGGAAAGATCAATTTAAAAACCATCTATTGAGATGTTCAGTGCAGGAGGTCACCTGCGCTGGGAGCACTGGGCAGAACTGGTGGGCTTGTGGCCATCACCCTTCTTAGCTGGGTTGGCTCTGGGGACCCCTGGAGCCTCTAGAATGGTGGCTTAGACCTCAAGGGTGACATCAACTTGAGCTGACACAGCTTGGTGACACCATGGGAGCTAAACTCTGGCCGAGGAGATGTGCAGAGAGGGGCTCTACGGGGGTCTGGAGCTGCCTGTCCCCCTTCCCTCCCCAACCCCTTCCCAGGGCAGGTGTGAGCTTGGAAAAGGCCTTTTCCCTCTCAGCTTCAAGGGCTGTGTAGGGCCAACAGTGGCCAAAATGCTCAGATTTAGTGTCTTGGTATTTTGGGGGTCTCCAAGGAGGTTTGGGGGGACTTGCCCTACCTCCTACCCATTTCACTGTCTTTTTCCAAGATAAAAACCAAGAAGCTTTCCCAATCTCTCCAGCATGTCCCCAGGGTCCACTTGACCCACCTGAACCATGGGGCTGCAGGATTCTGTGCACTCCAGCATCTCCAGGACACCCCCCACATCCCCTGGGGAGCCAGACCCCATTCCTTACCCTTGGGATGAGGTTTTCCTACTTTCCCAGGATCCCAATATCTCTTGGTCTGGACACGAGGGGTTTGCAGGAACCACCCTTCAGCTGGACACCCCTTTGACTTTGGGTTGTCTGAAGGAGCAGAGCCCTTTGAGAAGGAGGAGAAGCTTTTGGTGGTGTGGGTGACCTCACCTTTGGAGGTAGATGAAGAGCTTGTGTCCTCTGCTATGGGATACCAGGTACCCATGGGGGCAGGTAATGTTGCTACCTGTGAGCACGTGGCACAAGGAAGATGCCATCAGAGAACAAGCAAAGACTTGGAAGTGCTGGGACCAGGCAGATGAGGAAGAAGAAGCCCAACTCTGTGGCAGGCACAGGGTGTTGATGGGTGATGATGCATTTGTGGCATTTCTGACACACGTAGGGGATGTGTCACTAAGTTCACAAGGGGTTAAATGGTGTGTGAGGAGAAGGTTGTTGAGGTTCAGCACCTGGAGAGAAGCACACAAAACCTTTTGTCGTGCTTGAGGGAGAAAACTTGCAGTTTTCTCAACGTTGTTCTTCCCTCCCCATCAATTTGGAGGAGGATGGTTGGGTTCAAGTCCCAACCAGGGTAGCTCTGAGCTTGTTTTTCCAAGGGATGCAACTGTTGCTGCTGAAGATGACACCACAGATGTCAATGCTGTTAACTTACTCCACTGCACCCTGAGCTTGTGGACGTGTGACCTGATGCTTCACTGAAGATCTTTTAATATCTACTATCAAATAGATGTGATTCCTTCAAATAAAAATGCAAGGAAGTGGGGTTTTTTTCAAGTACAATTTAATCTCAGATGGTTATTAAGAAAGCCCCCCAACTCAGGGCTCTGGGAGGGAAGGGGGGTTCCTTGGTTCCTAAGGAAAAGGGAGGTGGGAGTTGAGGTTGGACAGGGAGGTTTGTGCCCCTTCTGTGCCCACACTGCCTCAACAGTGGCTGGTTTCCCCCCCAACATCACTGCTTCAAGGGCTGGCACCAGTGGTCACTGGTTTGCCCTCGTGAGAGACGTCAGGATTTGGTCACCTTGAGATGTGAGGTGGGAGGATGCAGCACAGGGAGGACCAGGCGTAGGCAGAGCATCAAGGTGGGACCTGCTGCCTGCAGCAGATGTCAGCAGGTGGGTTTGTTGTCCTGCTCCAGCCCCAGCCATCACAAGTCTTAGAAAACATGAGGCTGTGTCTGCAAGCAAGAGCCAAAGGGTTGTGGTAGGTGCAAAGGAGCAGTAGACCCATCACCATGGGTGTGAGGACAATGTCATGTGTGAGGGGTGACAGATACACCAGGTCACATGTGTGAAGAGGGGCATTGTGTGGGATGAGCATGAGGGGTGATGAGGACATCATCATCAGGCTCATCACAGTGTGATGGTGTCCCCAGCGTGCTGCTGGTGGAAGGTGTTGATGGGACACAGCTTATCATGAGCATGATGGAGAAACCACTGTGTGAGTTGGAGGTCTTGATAAATAGATGGTGTCATGGGTGTGAGGTGTGGTGGGAAACGCCTTTTTTGGGATGTTGGGGACATGGTGAGGTGGGATGATGATGATGAATAACACTATGTCACAGGTGTGTAGAGGAACAGGGACACAGGGACACAGCCACGAGTTGGGGGCAGGACAGGTAAGGTGTGAGCTGCACCACAGCGTGAGTGTGTTGGGGTGATGTGGGGGGGATGATGGGGTCTCCACCCTGTGTTAGGTTTGGGGCACATCTTGTGTGTGGTGCTGTGGTCCCCTGGGTCAGGGTTGGGTTCACCATGTCATGAGTACAGGAGGTGACGTGGGTGAGAAGTTCACACCTCGATGGGGGTGATCCCAGTACACGGTGTCACCGATGGTGGACGTGCCACATTGTGGGGAGAAGAAGTGATGGGGCAGGTTGGTGCTGCTGGGATGGTGACATGAGGGATGTGCTGTCACAGGAGAGAGGGACACCGGGCTCCTGTCCCTCTCTGCAGCCACCCAGCAAAGCTGGACAGTGTCACACAGCTGGAAAAGCTGAGGGCACCAGACACCTGCCTGGGCTTTGGTGGCTCTTTCAGGAGTGAGGTGGATCCTTGTTGGCCACTCAACCAGGGGACCTCCAGCCCTATGTCCACCCTGTACCACCAAAGTCACTCATGCTGAACCCAGAGCATCCAAACCAGGACACATCCAGGGTTGGAGAAACCAGGAAGACTCTCAGGACCTTTTGGTCCTCGTTTGCAGCTTGGTTTATTCATTCCCATCCCACAATTGACCCCAACAAGGCTTTGGCCATTTCCCAGCTGGCACTGAACTCTCAATAGACACGAAAGCCATATTTCTAGGGAGCTCTGGAGATGCCGTGGGGCAGCAGAAGCAGCAGCAGCAGCAGCAACGGGGGCCAGGGCAGAGGACAGTCTGTGGTGTTGTGCTGTGTTCTTGTATGTACATAAAAGGGAGACAACGACCGTCGATGTGACTTTATAACCTTTCTAATATCCTGTGCTAATCTCGGAAAAATAATCCTATAAATATATCTGGATTACACGTTACCTGCTTGTAAGTCTCTGCTTCTACCCACATTCTGCTGGGGGGTGTTGTGACTGTGACCTCCCCCC
>NW_010315289.1:0-4159 GCF_000700745.2 Antrostomus carolinensis
CCATTTCCTCTGCTCCTGGCATTCGTTGGTGGCCAGAGAGAAGAGATCAGCGCCTGCCCCTCCTCTTCCCCTTGGGAGGAAGTTCTAGATAACAAGATACTCAAGGTCAGGCTTGATGGGGCCCTGAGCAACCTGCTCTAGTGAAGATGTCCCTGCTCACTGCAGGGGGTTGGACTAGATGACCTCTGAGGGTCCCTTCCAACCCAACACATTCTATGACTCTAAGAGGCACAGGCCCAGGGGCCACAGTGCTGGTGGCCCGATGCACACCATGGGCCACCATGGGCAGGGTACAGCAGATCTTCAGCAGACAAAAAACGGGTAGTGCACATATACAGGTATTGTCTAATTCCATTTCTATTTGATTTCCTTTTGATTATTTAATTTTGTAAATAATAATAATTAAAAAAAGTTAGACACCTTGTTTTATATGCATTTTTTTTCCCTTGGATTTTTTTTCAGCAGCAGTCCAAATTGCCCGCACTGAGATCTGTAATGCTGTATGTAGCACATCACATTTCACAGCACGGGATTTGATGTCTCTTTCAAATGCTTCAAATTGTGGAGTTTATAGTTTCTGCTGACAGTGGCAGTTGATGTTAGAAATTCTTCAAGGCTGCCAGTTATTCCAGCAGGGCTCTAAAGTGCTAGGAAAGCACTTCCAAATGTTGCTGTTAAAGGTTATAGAAAGGTACTGGAAAAATTGGCACACTTCTACCAATCCTGACCAGACTTTTGTCTTGCCTTACAACCTCCACCCTTGCTAAGACTTAGCCCTTGTCTAAGTCCCTCCCCTCACTACAATAACCATTTAATTGGTCTGAGGCTTGTCAGAGGTTGTCTAAGACTTACCGCAAGGCTTTTCTGACTGCAGTAGGTTCAAAACCAGCATCAGTCTTTGTATAGAAGGGTTCAAGTGTCAGGAATAGAGCTGAGAGTCAAGTATTGGAGAAGATAGTAATGAGCACGGGAATAATGAGCTATTAGCAATTGTCTTGGAAGGCCAGAATCTCACTGCAGTTCTCTCCCTCAGTCCCTGAGCTGGACCGAGGGCTTGTGAGCCCATCACTAACCAGGCTGGATGCATCCCCTAAAGCAAAAGCTTCCCATCTGTGGCCTGAGGAACACACAAACCCGCCGGATGGTGCAAAGGCTCTACTCAGTTTGGCTGCTACAGAGCCTGCAGGTCCCATCTAGCCAGAACAAAGGGTTAAGAGGAACATTGCTTTTTGTGGCAGGATGCTGTCCATGTTTCCCGATGAAACCATGTGCTGTGGACTCAATGCCCATGCAGGGAGAAGGCACAAAGGACCAGCAATGCCTCATTTTTCCTGGGTTTGATCTCTGCCCTGAGGATTCAGCCCACGTGGATTCACAGCCTCACAATGGCACCGAGTCGGCGAGCTGTGACAGCCTTGCTCTGGAGGGCACACGACAGAGGGACTGCTGGGAGATCACAACGTGATCCTCAACTTCTGCTGACACAACAGGAACCTTTCAACCTGAAGAGCTGCGAGCTGAGCTGGTGGAAGCTGATGTCTCATCAGCCATGGCTGCCCAGGAGCGAGGCAAACAGCAGGCAGAGGAATGGAAATGGCTTGAGGCTGCCTCGGGTGCAGAGCAGGTTAGTGTGTGCTGGGTAAAACAGTGCAAAGGCTGGGACAGCTTCACCCTGCTGTGAGAAACAGAAGCACCTCTGTCTGGGGACTCCATACGGGACAGCTGTGTAGTCCTTTGGGTCACGCTGGGGACTGACAATCGCCCCCTACACAGATCTGCCTGCTTTCCTCACCACCAACTGAGCACCAACAAATTTGTTGCAGACATGGCTGTAACTGGAAGCAGCGGCTGCGCTGGTAAACACAGCTCTTTGGTATGAGGCTCCTTTAAGAGAGTTGCAGGAAGGAATTTAAAAAAAAAAAGAGAAGTGGAGTGAAGTGGTTACCAAAGCTGCCAACAACAGTGCCAGAGAGCCTCGGGGGGCACCAGGACAGCCCAGCGTCACATGCCTAATGCATCCCGTCTCCAGACTTCCTCGCCCGCGATGTACGTGGCTTGCACATACAGACCGTCATTCAGCATCAGGAAATCTGCATCGGACGAGAGAGAAAGGAAGCAGCTGTCAGAGAAATGGAGCAGCTGAAGCTGGCTGGGAGGAGCTGGGCTCAGTGGGAGAGAGCTTCTTCCCACCCCAGAAGCAGCAGCAGGACAGCAGTGTGGTGCCACCCCTGCTATGGCAGCTCTGCTCCATGCTTGGCTGAGATGTGGGGGTCCCTCCAAAGGGCAGCCAAGGGAAAAACGACTGGAGCAAAAGTTCAGAGCAAATCCCAGGCAGAGGGAGTCTCTCTGCATTTCCCACTGAAGCAGGGGATGAAGATGCATTTGCAGCAGTCCCTGCTTTGCTCCAACACCTAGGAGCCCTCACACTGTTTCCCCCATACCAGTACCTGCTCTCACCATACCAGTACCTGCATCGGAGTCATAATTTAGTGTCCCCTTTTTGTGTTCAATCCCGAGGAGCTGGGCAGGATGCAGAGACGCTGCCTCCAACGCTGTCTCTACCGAGCACCCTGGGACAGAGAAGGGGGAGGCATTAGGGCAGCAAACAGCCCCGTTGCCAGAGCAGCCCCCTGGCTAAGGCAACTGACAGCCTGGCAGGGACCCGAGCTGGAACACCCTTGTCACAGCCATATGGAGCTGTGGAGGGGAGACATCCCGATGAGAGACAGCGGGAAGAGGAGAACTGAACACCTCGGGTATGGGGAGAGGAAAATCATTGACCTTTGTGAAAAAGGAGCAGGAAAGTTCACCTCTCATTAGTGCTATGGGTTAAAATAAAACCAAGGCCCATGCTGCTGATCCCAGCCCTTCTCATTGTCTCAGGCAAGAGGGAATGTTTCCTGGTGAAGCGGACACAGCTGGAAAGAGCAAGACCCCCTTCCCAAGTCAACGTAGGGAGCAACAGCCTGTGGACAAGGCTCACTTACCTGTGGCTTCTTGGAAGTGTCGCACACACGTGTCCATGGTGGCCACACTACCACTCAGGGTCTTTGTGCCTGGGAAAGGAACAGGATGGCACTAAGCAGGTCCCACAACCCATAGCAAGGAGAAGCGGGGTGGTGGGAAAGCCTAATGTGACCAAAAGGGGTAGAAATCCTGGGTGACACGAGGAGTGAGTTGAAGGGCCTGCAGCCATGGCTGCCAAGTGACAGAGCAAGGCGAGAGCCTGTCCTGGCAGCGCAGGGAGAGGTACCAGGATGTCACCCTGCAGCTCCACCACAAGACCAGCTAGACTGGGCGAAACTCTTAACTCACAATGCAGGCACCTGCTGCCAGAGACAGAGGAAGGGAATAGAGAGAAGAATGATCATTCAGAATATCATCCCAGTCTCCAACTGCTTGCAGCTTAGGGAAATTTGTTAGCAAGAAGTGCTGGTGTTATAGTAAGGACAAGGGACAGTACGTATCTGTGGGATTTCTCTGTCCTTTCTGACCACACTGGAACCTCTACCATGCATGACGTTGTGCAACAAGGTGTCCAGAGGTGTTGCGGACAGCTGAAAATTGACAGATTCCTCCTCGCTCCACCAAGACAGGGCAATCCCCCCCTTCAGGAGGTGCCTCATTCTCCTCAGGGCCAAGTCACTGCAGAGCCATGAACCAATCAGGCACCAAAACCCAAGCAGGTGCCACAACCAACAAGCACTGCAAGGTGTGCGGGGCTCCCCAGGAACAGACACGAGTGGCTGCGCTCCCCCAGCTCTTTTGCAGGATGGCGCTTACCTGCAATGTAGGTGTTCAGCCCATCGATCTCCACCACCTGCTGACCCAGTGTGTGCCGACCCGGTGCCAGCCCCATGCCAGCGATCGCATCCGTCACCAGCACCAGGCCTGAGGAACGCACGGAAAGAGGCTGCGTTAGCTTTGCAGCTGCCCCTGCTGCAGCTCCGAGCACTGTGCCATGCTGGTCCTCCCAGAGAGGAGCCAGCTGTGTCAGACCGAAGCACGAGGGCTGGTGGACCAGCATATGTGGCTGTGACCTCTTTCAGGCAGCAAGGGCAGCACATCCCAGAACTTGTGCAAGTGTTTTGTGGGAGATGGCGCAGCGCTCGGGGAGGCTGGTGACACTGCGTGCGACCGGCATGGCTCACCTTTGGGG
>NW_010315289.1:4268-4575 GCF_000700745.2 Antrostomus carolinensis
CAGGGTCACGATGGTGGAACTGCCCAAGGGGAGAGAGGACAAGCTGTGGAGCATCACCAGGACTTGTGGGCTGAGACCCCATCAGGGGACACAGCTGTCATCTCTCAAACAGTGCCTGGCAGCTGGGTGCTCCATCCTTTACCAGACAAATCTGGTCATTTCCTCAAATTTCAAGAGTCTGCTACAGCCTTGACTCTCTTCCCCCAGTTCAAGAGGGACAGGGAACTTCTGGAGAGAGTTCAGTGGAGGCTACAAAGATGATTAAGGGGCTGGAGCATCTTTCTTATGAGGAAAGACTGAGAGAACT
>NW_010315289.1:4676-8719 GCF_000700745.2 Antrostomus carolinensis
TCTAAAGGGCGGGTGTCAAGAGGATGGGGCCAGACTCTTTTCAGTGGTGGCCAGTGACAGGACAAGGGGCAACGGGCACAAGCTGGAACACAGGAGATCCCACTTAAACGTGAAGAAAATACTCTTTCCTGTGAGGGTGCCAGAGCCCTGGGACAGGCTGCCCAGAGAGGGTGTGGACATCTCTGGAATCTCCATCTCTGGAGATGTTCCAAACCCACCTGGATGCTTTTCTGTATAACTTGCTACAGGTGAACCTGCTTTGGCAGGGGGGTTGGACTAGATGATCTCCAGAGGTCCCCTCCAACCCCACCATTCTGTGATTCTTATTAGATTAGGCAGTAGAAACGTGAAACCAGAGCTTCACTGCTGAAACCTCACTGCAAGGCCTGTTAGGAAGCAAGCTGGGGAGAATACACATCTGTGGGGAGCTGGAGAGAAAGCACCGAAGGCAATACCATTGCAGGGCCCTTGGCTACTCACTGGCAACATGGCATTGAAGAGGTGAGTGATGAAGGTAGCGCCGTGCTGCACAGCCTCCTCAGCCTGCGAGAGATTAGCCACCGAGTGTCCTGGGAACAAAGACCAATGCATGATTTTTCTGCCCACCTCTCCATTTATTTCCCAGGAGTGTAGATGCTCTGTCACTAGGACACGACTCTGATGCCTCACCCTGGGCTGAAGTCTGAGATGCCAGCCTCGGCACAGAGGTGTCTGGCCATGACCCTGGGGGAGACTGGCAGTGAACCTGAACACATTCACTGTTCACATCACGACTGTCACAAATGCTGCCTTGCTCCCAGAGAGTTGCCTTCAGGCTGGGCTAGAGGTCCAAGGACATGCTTTTCTGCTGTCCTCAGATATTTAAAAGCTTTATAGAGAGCTGTCAAGGGATTAGAGACAGTGGGGACTTTGCCAAGAAAGAATTTGAGGATAAAACTACCTAGAAGGAAAATTCCATTTTCCACAACACAGACAGCAGCTCTAATGCTCTGTGGGCAAACCTTGCCTTTCTGTGGTTCTTTGCTTTATGTGGCTGTGAGATAAGAAATGCTCTGCTGCATGAATGCCCTTCTCACTTAAGGTTTAATTTCACCCTGAACAACTCCCTCTCATTAAAAAAAAACAAACCAAAAACCAAACAACAAACAAACAAAATATTTCTGTAATGATCTGAGGCAAAGAAGAGTTTGTGAAACAGAGGACAAGAAAAATGCAGCCAGTTTTAAGTCAGTGGCTTGCAGGGCAGTGGAGGGAGAGGTCTCCTACAGCACTTCCTGTTGAAAACCAAAGTTATCAAAACTCAATGGTAACCTTTGGAAAATTATTCCACCTGTCAAACAAGGCCTGAAGCACTTGAACTTCAGAGTTTGAACCTTTCCATGCTGTCAACCCCCAATTACATCTTTACTCAAGTGTATTTACAGCACCAAACTCTACCTTGTGTTAGACTGCAGGGGCTTCTCGACTAATAGGAAGTTTGGCCCTTACTGTACAAAGGGCAACAGATTCACAGCATCAAGTGAGGTCTCCATTTGTGACAGATCTGTCACCTCCACATCGGCCAGGCAGAAGAAAATCCCACCTCATGCAGTCTCACTGAGATACCATTGGAGATGCTACAGCCCCAAGAGTGGGGCTGCCTGACCTGCGTGGCACAGGGAGATGGAGCCTCCCAAAGCCTCCTCCTCCCCAGCCCTTACCGAGCGAGACACAGATGCCCCGCTTGGTGAGTTCCCGGATCACCTCACTGCTCCTCTTCATCTCTGGGGCCAGGGTGACTATCCGAACACAGTCCAGGGACCCGTAGGTGGCAAGCAGGTCCTGAAAGGCACCCGCCTCGAAGGTGCGGAGGCAGTGCTCCGGGTGTGCCCCTTTCTTCTCCTTGCTGATGAACGGTCCTTCCAGATGGGCCCCTGCCCAAACAGGAACACAAAGCCATGACCCTTCCTCTCCCCACCAAGAAACCTGCTATGTCTACCCTGCTCCAGTCAAGCTCTTGCCATTCTTCTGCAGCAAAACACATGGCTTAGGTAACTCTGAGCTCAGCACAGTGAAAGATGCAGCGCTGGCAACTGGCCAAGCCAAGCCACCCCACTGCCATTACCCTGGGGGGGCCCAAAAGGGCTGAAGCCATGTGTGTACAGTGGCAGAGACCAAGGCAAAGGCCAGGGACAGGTTGAAGGAGAAAGCAGGTCTGTGCCCACCAGTGCATCGAAAGAGCTCCACCCCCATTTGTGCTGTCCCTACAGGAGCTTCTTTCTCCTTAACAATGAACAAGATAATTGCCTACCTGGAGTGGCACTAAAGAGGAGAGTGAGGGACAAAACCACTTACCCAGGATACCTGCTCCATGGGCTCCACCATTTCTTATACTCATCTGAGGGAGAATCTAGAGAAAGGGGTTTGTCAGACATGCAGCCCAGCCACAGCACCCCAGCCTGCCAAACAAACCCAAACCTCAGGTCTGGAGAGAGCTTTGTAGCTGGACCACCTGGGACCATCAGCCAAACACAGCTCACAAAGAAAAAGCCAGCTGCAAGCCTGTTGTGCAAAGCTGGCCCAGGAGACATCGCTGTCTCAGCGGTCTAAAGGTTAAGGGCAAGAAATCCAGGGCCAGAGTCCAGTTCATTCCCTCGGCTCTTCCACCAAGGCCTCTGCAGACCCAGCCTTGGCCCTCTCACCTCTTGGTACCAACCTGAGCCCTTTATCATCCTGCAAATGAGAGGAAGAGAAAGTCACTTACCTGGTGGTACACAGATGGAGGAGAGGTCACCAGGGTGGGACAAAAGGAGGTCACTCCATGGGAGAGGATTTTCTGACTGACCAGGTCAATCCCTGGTTTTAGATCATCTGTAGCCAGGGAGAAGTCCACCCCAAAGCCTCCTGCACCATGAACAAAAACAGAGATGAAGCTGCAGCCTCACCAGTGGAGGTTTTCCCACCCAAAAATGCCAAAGAAACATTTTGTGTGACTGGAGTGAGCCACTCCATTTGTACAGCACTGACCAGAAGCAAAGGGCTCCACCAGCACTTCTCCTGTCCTACATTCATGAGGCTCTGTGAGTACAAATCCAACCAATGCTGTCCTCCTAAAGTGCTTTTCCTTACAGCATTCCAGCATTTTGCAAGCACCAACTTTTAATTTTGATGCAGGGCAAAATCTGGAACAGGCTGCCCAGAGAAGCTGTGGCTGCTCCTCCCTGGAAGTGTTGAAGGCCAGGCTGGATGAGGCTTTGAGCAACCTGGTCTAGTGGAAGGTGTCCGTGCTGATGGCAGGGGGGTTGGGACTGGATGAGCTTTAAGGTCCCTTCCAACCCATACCAGTCTGTGATTCTATGATTCTATGATGTGAGGATTCCCCACTGAAGAGGGGATCTCTCTCCCAACATAAACTACCATAGAACAAGCCCCTCTCGACCTTCAGGAAGGAGCTATTGCAGGTAACATTTGTTGCTTTGAGAAGTCCTGCTCTGTCCTCTCCGCATGCTGTAAAGGGTAGGGTGGGCATCCTGACAGCGCAGGGGCAGGATAAAATGTGGATAAGAATGAGGTTCAGAGTAAAGCTGAGCTGAAAACCCCACCAAACCAAAGGGGATCAATTGTGTGACAGCAGCAACCATGGGCAAAATTGTTCTTTATGGTTAGTTTGGTGAGTCACATCTCCCTTGAGCAGCTGAAACACACTTGATCACGGGCAGTATGCACATAGCAGGGTTTGAAGGTCCGAGATGGACAAACCCAGGACCCCCCACACCCCTCTGTGAGTGCACATGGCTTCACTGTACCGTTGATCTGGACGTCGATGAAGCCCGGGGCGATGATGCTGTCCTTGCAGTCCAGCTGGATGTCAGCAGAGCCTTTCTCATCAAAGAAGAGTTTCTCTGGGTTGAGGATCTTCCCTTCTCGCACCCACAGGTCCTCCCTGAAGGGACAGTTACACACACACCATGCTCCTGTGCCATCTCTGATGGAGCACACGGGAGGAGGTGGCTGTGGCCCCAGTGACAGGGGTGGCCTTGGGCAGAGCAGACCCCACCGGCACC
>NW_010315290.1:0-1076 GCF_000700745.2 Antrostomus carolinensis
TGCAATCTCGCCGCTGCCCTGAGGGCTGGTGCCGGTTCACTGGGTAGGTTCTCTCTCCGCTGAGTCAGAAGGTCACTGGGGCTGAGGAGAACCTGGAGGGACGCCAGCCGCTGCCTCCTCCTCCTTCTTCTCCTGGGCAGGGTGTTTGCGTGCTCCAGGTGTGGCCCTTCCTGTCCCAGATATGGCTCTTGCCCCAGCTGGTTTGCAGGGTGCTGCCTCCATAGCCCAGCCATGTCCCTTCACCTTTGTGGACAATCCTGCAGTGGAAGGTGCTGTGGGTGTCCTCTCATTGCTGCCCCGGGGCCGTGTTACGGGGATCCGTGGGCTCAGCCCGGCCTCCCGTGGGCCGGGACCGTCAGTAGAGCAATGGGTGGTGGCATGTCTGGTCATGCTCGTCTCCTCGGCGCGGTTGTTTTGCAGTAGTAGGTGTCCTGGTGAGGCAGCAGTCACTGGAGGTATCACCCCAAGCAGCAGAGAAGTGCTCAGCCTCTCCTGCCCCGTGCTGTTGGTGACACCGTCTATGTCACACCACTGCCCTCCCTGCAGGGCAGCTCCAGCGGGGACGTCACCACGCTCTTGCCAAGGGAGAGGCCACTTCTGCGGCACCCAAACGCAGCCAGATGCCATCACCTGGGACTTTCTCCCTCAATTTGCCCTGGGGAGTGAATTTCCAGGCATCCAGGGCTGCAGGCGGGCACGTGCACCGCTTGGAGAAGCGCTCAGAGGTCTGTGATAGGAGAGGAGTGGCCGTGGAAAGGCAAGAGGGTCTTGGGAAGAGGCCGAGCTCTCTGCTCAGCCCGTCCATCGGATGCTGCCGGTGCCTCCCTCCTGGCTCACCACGCGTAGACGCCACGGCCCAGCGCTGAAACCTGAGCAGAAAAAATGAGATGTGCTGGAGCATGTGATGTTCCTCTTTGCAGCTCAGAAACGCCTCCAGCAGCTCTGCCAACCCTTTTTGTTGTTTTGTTTTGGTTTTTTTTCCCCCTAAAGTTTTAATATTCACCAGCTAATCCTCAAAATGCGAAGTCACTGCCCATCAGGGTCCCAGCTTGGGGACCTCCAACCACTCACCACGC
>NW_010315291.1:0-541 GCF_000700745.2 Antrostomus carolinensis
CCAGCACTTATAGAACTCAGCACCTATAGAGGCAAATACCTTCAGAGCCAAACAAGCATCTATAGACCCCAACACCTATAGAGCCGAACCTCTATAGAGCCCCACACCAATAGAGCCCAGCACCTATAGAACCAAATACCTTTAGAGCCAAACACCTATAGAGCCCAGCACCTATAAAACTAAACAAACCCCTGTAGAGCCAAATACCTATAGAGCCAAATACCTATAGAGCCCATCACCTATAAAACCCTGCACCTACAGAGCCCAACAAACACCTATAGAGCCAAGTACCTATAGAGCAAGAGACCCTGCTGCAGGAGACTGTCCCCTGTGGAGCCCAACTCCTATAGAACCCAACCCTGGGCATTATAGAGCAAGAGTTATTGCCACAGTGACACCATCCCCTAGAGACAGCCCCTATAGAGCAGAAAATCCCATCTCATATAGCAGAGTACAGCCCCTATAGGGACCTGCAATTAACAAGCAGGAGAATATGCCCAGTAGAGCAGCCCCTATAGAGGGGCAATGCCCACCCTGTAGA
>NW_010315292.1:0-9743 GCF_000700745.2 Antrostomus carolinensis
GATTCTGTACTTCTGATGAAGCCTACCCTTGCTGTCAGCCTGGGCATGGACCTGAAGTCTGGAGACTGAAGTGTTTGTCACCAGCTCTTTTTGTGACAGATCCTTCCTCACTCCAAATCAAATCACAACTCTAGCCATGAATCTTCACCAGAGCAGCTCAAAGCACTGTGGGACCAGTCCCCAGTATTCAGCTGTGATTTCAGCCCTGGTCTCAGTAGCTCATGCAGAGAGATGGGACCTTAGCCATGCAGCACAACAGGAGTCCTCAGCTGTACATCTCAAGAAGGTGACCGTGCAGTAACTGCAATCTGCTGAACAGGGTGAACAGGAGGAGTTGGCCTGAGGCTGCACACAAAGGGATGAGCATTGAACCTGAACCCGTGTCTGGGCTAAATAGCTGATTTTTGGGCAAAGTTTTTATCTCTCTTGGTTTGAACCATTTGCTTCTCTGAGGTGGCCTGAGATGGTTTGGTTGGATTGGTGCTTGTGCTTGCAGAGAGATGTGCCAGGAGCTGGGAGGGTCTCTCCAGAGGATGGTGGTGGTTGTCGTTAACTGTCTCACTAATTGTCGGTGTTATTCCTGTGCACTGTAGGTGCCCATGGACTGATCCCAAGCCATCATAGGCCTCCTACACAGGTTCTTCTGTCAGGAGCAACCTGGTCTAGTGGAAGGTGTCCCTGCTGCTGGCAGGGGGGTTGGAACTGGATGAGCTTTAAGGTCTTTTCCAACCCAATCCATTCCATGATTCTATGATATTTGGGGCAAGGACATAGACAGGCTTACATGCTCTAAACCCCCTTCTTGAGCACATCTCCCAGGTGAAGGTATTCCTAAACACATGGAGACACTTCAAGCTTAATAGTCCTCTCCTCAGCTTCCAGTGATGCTTTAGCTGGAATTACTGAACCAACAGCCTCATGCTCCATCCTGCTTCAGTTGAAGGCTTCAGTACAGTGGTTGATGTTTCTCTAGGGAGCTTCTAAAAATCAAACAGACTCAAAGTTCCAAATTCTACCTGACTGTGACATCGTTGTTTCAACCCCTCAGTTCATGAAAACCCCCAAGTTCTCATTAGGGTATCGTAACTCCCCACTGCTACTCCCCAGTGCTCCCACACTGCTACTCCCCAGTGCTCCCACACTGCTACTCTGTGATGCTCTTTGAAGTTCTTTACCTGAGATTGCAGCAGGAGGAGAGGGAAGATGGTGTGGTGCAGTAATTTCCTTCTGCCCTCATCTGGCTGGATGCAGCAGCATTTCCAGATGAAAACCCATGGGTGATAATCTCACAGGTGTAGTATCTGCCTCATTGCAGGGCCACCTCCTGTTTCCCAAACTCGCGGCGTACTTCATTGCAGTGCCCTTTTGATTCATGTCCTGGCACGACTGAAACTCCTCTTCTTGTGGAGTCACTTATCTGAGACATGACCAGGAGAGAAGGAACCAGTGTCAGAAAGTGAAGAACATTTCTGGATCAGGACACCTCTTCATTCTGTGGGGTTTTTTTTCCCCATGTCTCTCTAAATCAAAGCATTTCCCATACCTACTCATTCCCTAATGAGTTGGAATTGGGAGGTCTCAGTTGAAATAACTGAGAAGTTGTTTCTGGGAACACACGACCTTCTTTCCAAAAGGAGGAGGAAGGATCTGGTCTTCAGGGGCATCAATTCCACCATCACTCTTTACAAGCCCCTAGGAAATGTTGGGGTGGGGTGGTTAGATTTACAACTGCTCAGCCTGTTTGCACCTCACGGTGTAATTATGAGGCTCAATGACATCTCTGTCTGGGGAAGGTCACGACTGAGCAGTGCTCTGATTGATTTGGAGCCTGTGTCTTTGTTCTCACCTTCCCTGTCCCAGAGGCTTTGATTTGTGACAGAGCTGGTTTTTGAAGTCAGCTCCTGAGAGTGGTCCTTTGTTTCACAACCGGCGTTCGCGGGAGTCGAAGACGTTGATAATTTTACATCATCTGGCCTTAAAATTGTAACGTGGACCAGCAGAGCTTGTTCTTGTTGGGAAGCAACATCTTGAACCGAACTGTTATTTGTGGTCATTCGAGGTGGGTGTGGGAGAAAGGACCCCATTGTACTGCCCAGGGGCTTCAGCGGTGGTGTCAGACGGGATCTGGTTTCATGTTTATATCTTTGTCCCTGGGATAGAGGTTCAAGTATGTAAACTATGAATCCTGCAAGCACAGGCTCCTGCAGGTGTGTGGGTGCTGGTGGGCATAAAAAAAACATTCCTGACACCATCTCTTTTGAGGAGTCTTCACCTCCTGATGGCTATAAGCCATTAGGAGTCAAAAGAAAGAGCTGACATCCGACAACTCCGGATAAACAGCTAAACATTAACCCTTCAAGTGACTCGAAAAACATACTTAAAAGGCACTTTGTGGAAAGAAACCATTTTCTTCTTTTTTTTGCCAGGCCTGTTAATTGCTGTCTTTCTTCAGGACACCTTTCAGCAGCACCTCCTGTAAACAGAGCGGCTCCTCCCGAAGCACTTCACCCAAGGATTCCTGTCCTGCTCGCTGGGAGCCTGTGGAGTTGGCCATCCCCCTCCCCGTCTCCTCTTGCCCTGTGCAATCCTCCTGTGGGTCCTTAGTTTTGCTGGTTCATTCTTGTCCTGAAAGCCAAGACCTTTCCTCAACTTCTTCCAGCCCACCTTGAAAATTCAATCCTCTTTCTTGGTTCACCAACAGCCTCTTTGGTGCAACTGGGTTCCTCCACCAGCTCTTCCCTGGCTGTTGTCTGGCTTGCTTCTGTCTTGCTGCACAGGGTTGGTTCCATCTTTTTCTGCATATTTGGAGATGATTGTTTTAGCTCATCTGAAGCAACCGTATCTCAGACTACTCCAAGTGAGACATACAGGATATGCTCAAAGGAAGGCGGCCAGTTGTCCAGGCTTGCCTGCTGCAAGCTTGCTTGCTTGCTGCAGAGAATGTCTAATTAATCACATTTCCCAAGCACAGGTATATATAATTATCTATAATTGCTTTTTAAATCGTTTGGACCTTAGCAGCCTGTTTCTAGTGAGGCTGTTGGTCCTTCAAAAGAAAGAAATGTGGTGGAGGTTGGAATCCTGAGGAACTTGCTTAATTTCTTTAAGGCAACAAGGACATCCCTAAATCCTGCAATACTCATCATGCTCTTCCTTTATAGCCAGAGAACTGCAGGGTTTGACCTTGTCACCAAATAGCAACAAATGCTCTCTTCCTCGACAGAACTGCTGGTGGGATTCTTACCAGAATGGACGTAGTTGTTCATTTTCATCAAAGAGGAAACTTGCCACATGCTACCCCTGTACCCAGCACTTACCGGGTGCTGGTGAGGCCGCAGCTCGAGTGCTGGGTTCAGTGTTGGGCCCCTGAGTCCAAGAAGGACATGGAGGTGCTGGAGCGTGTCCAGAGAAGGGCAACGGAGCTGGGGAAGGGTCTGGAGCACAAGTGTGCTGAGTTCCCTTGTGGCTGAGGGAACTGGGGTTGTTGAGGCCGGAGAAAAGCAGGCTGAGGGGGGACCTTGTGTCGCTGTGCAAGTCCCTTGGAGGAGGGTGGAGAGAGGTGGGGGTGGGTCTGTTCAACCAAGGACCAAGTGAGAAGACAAGAGGAAATGCCCTCAAGTTGTGGCCAGGGCAGTTGAGATGGGATGTGAGGAAGAATTTCTTTGGTGCAAGGGTTGTCAGGCATTGGAAGGGGTTGTCCAGGGCAGTGGTGGAGTCCCCATCCCTGGAGGGATTGAAGAGTCGTGTAGACACAGTGCTGAGGGACATGGGTTAGTCATAGGGGACTTGTCAGTGTTGAGTTCATGGTTGGACTTGATGATCTTCAAGGGCTTTTCCAGCTGAGGCAGTTCTGGGGTTCTGTAATGTCCACATCTAAAATTAGTATATTTTTTCTTCCAAAAGAGGAGAGATGACTCTAATTCTTTTTGTGAGTGCCTTTCATTCCAGCAAGGAGCAGTCACCCTAAAGTCTGCAACTTTGGGTGTTCTCAAGATCGTATTTTAGATGGGATGATGATTCTTCCATCCATCAGTTGACTTGAATATTCCTCAACAGAGTCTACATCATGTAATGTGAGGCTTCTTCGTTGAGCCCAGGAAGAAGTTTCTTTTACCCTACACACTATAGACTGAATGCCTTGGACAAACAGTTTTGAGAGA
Organism: Antrostomus carolinensis; assembly: GCF_000700745.2. Classification (NCBI taxonomy): domain Eukaryota; kingdom Metazoa; phylum Chordata; class Aves; order Caprimulgiformes; family Caprimulgidae; genus Antrostomus; species Antrostomus carolinensis. The sequence continues at coordinate 4,161 of NW_010315292.1, forward strand.
AGGTCAGTCCTCTTCTGACCTCAGGTCACTTGGCCTCCTTCAGAACACACATGCTTCTGCTCTGGTACCAGCCTAAGACATCCTCCTTTCTAGAGCTCCTGTAGAAATTAATTTACTTGGGCCAACTGAGAGTTTAGCTCATGAGCATTTACTTCCTACACCTGAGCAGACCACCTTCTCCAGAGTAAAGGAGAAATGGCATCTTAGCTTCTGCAAAGACCTTTTGTGTGATTCTTCACTTCCTGTAAGACACATCATGCCATGTCTTAGCTTCTCTCCATCACAACTTCAATTCTTTGTTCAGTCTCATGCCTGAACTTTTACATGTCTCTGGTTGGGTGATGAGTTTGTGTTTTGCTCCTTGGTCCCTTGTGAAGCATTGCAGAAGAGGGTGCCATGCTCACCACGAACACAGGCTGGCACTTCCTGGACAGCAGCAACTCGGTGCGAGGAAGGAAAGTCCTTCACCTTCCTGGATTGCTAGAGAGATCTGGAAATATCTCTTTTCTCTGGAAGACAGACAGAAAGAACTTTTTTGGTTTGATCTTGCTATTTGAAACCTGGTTTCAAAGTCTTCATTGGGTTTTGTATTTTAGGGGGGTTTTTTGCTTTGTTTTGGGGTTTTTTTAATACTTGAGGTTTCTGGTGCTGTGGGCAACCCTTTTCTTTCCCAGAATATTCAAACACAAAATTTTGTGATGACTTGGAGATGGTGTCATGCAAGTGGTTGACCTTTCAGTCTGTTCATAAAGCTGGAAGACTTGAGAGGGTCTGAGAGTTGTGTGAGTCCAGTGCCAACCAAGCCCAGCTCCTAGGATTGACTTTCCTTCATCTCTCCATGTCTCTTCATCATTAGTGTCATCTTGAGACACTAGAAGGCTTTCCATGGGGAACTGGTAGGTTACTTTACTGGTGGACTGGTCCAGGGTAGCAAATGAACACGGAGGCTGGAGCACAGGAGTGAAACCCCTGGAAGAAGGGAGATGGAGCTGAGATGTGAGGAAGAAATTGTTTGGTGTGAGGGTGGTGAGACAGTGTCCCAGGTTGGCCAGAGAAGCTGTGGCTGCTCCTCCCTGGAAGTGTTGAAGGCCAGGCTGGATGAGGCTTTGAGCAACCTGGTCTAGTGGAAGGTGTCCCTGCTGCTGGCAGGGGGGTTGGGACTGGATGAGCTTTGAGGTCCCTTCCAACCCAAACCAGTCTGGGATTCTACGACACGTGGCTGTTGAATTGCTCTGCTACAGGACAGGCAGGGACATGCCAAGCAGTTGAAGCTCTCTTGCTGCCTTAGGTGCCTGCTGTCATATATTATTGTCCCATCTGCTGACACTGTTATCATCAGTCATTTCTAGAGCACCGGAAACAAACGTGCCGCTGGGCGAGGAGAGTTCATTGCCATGGGGGCAAGTTGCGACCTGCTCCAACCTGGTTGGGCAGTAGCCAAAGATGCCCTGTTTTCCTCTTCCCAGCTGTTTAAAATGTTGAAGGTTTTTGATTCTTCTTTAGAGAAGCTGTGACACACTAATTTGCAACTCCTGAAGCTGAAGTGAAAAACAACTGTTGGTGATGCTGCCCCATCCCTGGAAACATTCAAGGTCAGGCTTGATGGAGCTCTGAGCATCCTGGTCTAGTGGAAGGTGTCCCTGCTCACTGGAGGGTGGTTGGACTAGATGACCTTTAAAGATCCCTTCCAACCCAAACAATTCCTTGTTTCTATGAAGTTATTGGCCCATAACTGACCCACAAACCCTGCAAACTCTTCTGCTCTGCTTTGGGGCAGTCAGTTGTTCCTATTTAAGGTGAGGGCAGTACCATCTTTGATGATCCGAGGGCTGGAGCACCTCTGCTGTGAGGACAGGCTGAGACAGTTGGGGCTGTTCAGCCTGGAGAAGAGAAGGCTCCAGGGAGATCTTATAGCAGCCTCCCAGTACCTGAAGGGGCTCCAGGAAGGGTGGGGAAGGACTTTGGCCAAGGGCAGGGAGTGAGAGAACAAGGGGAAATGGGTTTAAGCTGAAAGAGGGGAGGTTTAGATGAGATATTAGGAAGAAGTTCTTCACTGTGAGCGTGGTGAGACACTGGAACAGGTTGCCCAAGGAAGTTGTGGATGCCCCCTCCCTGGAAGTGTTGAAGGCCAGGTTGGATGAGGCTTTGAGCAACCTGGTCTAGTGGAAGGTGTCCCTGCTGCTGGCAGGGGGGGTGGGACTGGATGATCTTTAAGGTCCCTTCCAATCCAAACCATTCTATGATTCTATGATCTTAAACCTTGTAGCTGTCTTCAAAGCAATTGGACATTGCTATCCAAACATCTCTTGAGCCTGAGGAATGTTCCTGCTCATCTCGATAGAGAAACCTGATGGCACCCAAGGTGCTGCTGACACTTTGAAGTTCATGCTAAAAGCAATGACATTCTCAGGGGATGGTGCAGAGGTGTCAGCAGGTGTGGTAGAGTGTGAATAGCTTGTGGCACATCACTGACATCCTTTATATCTAATGGATGTCATAGTGGGGTGTATGTGGTGTCACATTCAAACCTTTTCCAGCCTGGTCTGAGAAGAAGACTTGAGAGAAACAAAAAATGAAGAGAACTGTACCAGTCAACTCTCAAGTTCATTTTTTATTATTATTAATTTGAAGGAAAATATAACAAAATTCAGGTTGATCTCAAAATCATTCTCCCCAGCTTTGTGATTTGACCAGCAAATTGAACACCAATTATTTATGAAGTTATTAATTATGATGTGTGCTAGTCATGAGACCATCTCTCAACCATTGTGTCCAGTTTGGGGGTACTTAGATTTTTTAACTAGGTAGAAAAACTGTGAAGTGATCAGAAAAAAGCTTTAACACCAATGTTTCAAACAATAATCTGCCTGGCAAAGAAGCAGCGTGAGTTTTGTCTCTAAATTTTGACAAAGGTGACTTAATAATCTTTAAATACTTTCATGGGAATAAAATTTCTGGGAAGTTAGAGTTCCTTAGGGCAGCAAATAGATAAATGTAAAGTTGGAAGTTGGAATTTAGAAGAATGTAAACCATGTGGATGGCTGATGCTCTTTGAAGCGGGATATGGAGAGGTCTGGTAGCTCCACTGTTGCTTGAGCTCCTTAACCAGAGGCTGAATATCTTTTGAAAAACATCTTCCGTGATTTAACCAGAAGGTTTTTAGGTGAGATGAGGCATTTTTGAATTCTGTCACCTGTCAGGTCACCTTCAGTTGGCTGTAGGTCTGTAGCATTTCCAAGAGACACAGACACTCCTCAGCAAACAGATTTCCTCATTTCATTCCTTAGCAAGTGGATGCGTGGAGAACATTAATTTTTTTATATTTGGGAAAAGCTTTGGAAAGAGTTTATCTCAACAGAGGAGGGAGTGGTGGTGGAAGAGAAACTCAACATGAGGCGGCAACGTGCGCTCACAGCCCAGAGGCCAATAACCGTGTCCTGGGCTGCACCCAGAGCAGCGTGGGCAGCAGGTGGAGGGAGGGGATTCTGCCCCTCTGCTCCGCTCTCCTGACACCCCACCTGCAGTGCTGCCTCCAGTGCTGGGGCCACCAACAGCACAAGGACATGGAGCTACTGGAGCCAGTGCAGAGGAGGCCACGAGGATGATGCGAGGGCTGGAGCAGCTCTGCTGTGAGGACAGGCTGAGAGAGTTGGGGCTGTTCAGCCTGGAGAAGAGAAGGCTCCAGGGAGACCTTCTAGTGACCTCCCTGTACCTGAAGGGGCTCCAGGAAGGGTGGGGGGGGTACTTTGGCCAAGGGCAGGGAGTGAGAGAACAAGGAGTGATGGCTTGAAAGTGTCAGAGGGGAGATGGGGCTGAGATGTGGGGAGAAATTGTTTGGTGTGAGGGTGGTGAGACACTGGTCCAGGTTGGCCAGAGAAGCTGTGGCTGCTCCTCCCTGGAAGTGTTCTCAGCCAGGCTGGATGAGGCTTTGAGCAACCTGGTCCAGTGGAAGGTGTCCCTGCTGATGGCAGGGGGATTGGAACTAGATGATCTTTAAGGTCCCTTCCAATCCAACCCAAACCAGTCTGGGATTCTATCATTCTCTAAATCTTGCTGTCTTTATTCAATATACATTTTCCAATTTTGGAAAGCCTTCCTAAATTAAGCAGAGGTTCAGATTGGTGATTCTGGTCCCATCAATATTCTTTCAGCTACTGTCAATTAAAGGAGGAAAAGAAGGTCTTAAATATCTGAAAGAAGAACATTTAGGCTGTTTTACCACAGCAACAAGACCTCTGAAAACTCAATCAAGTTGGTTTTTTACCCCAAATAAGCATATTAAACCAAATTTAATCATAGACTGGTTTGGGTTGGAAGGGACCTTAAAGCTCATCCAGTTCCAACCCCTCTGCCAGCAGCAGGGACACCTTCCACTAGACCAGGTTGCTCAAAGTCTCATCCATTAATGATGTTCTGCTTCTCAGCAGAGTTACATTAGGTGAGCATGGGTTGAAGGTGCAAGGAAGCTTCAGTAGACCAGAGGTGCTTTCACACCATGGTTGCACCAAGCTACAAGCAGAGGTTCCTGGTGAGCAGTAGCTCATCTACCCAAGGAAAAACATGTAATTTTTTCACTGAGGACACTGAGGACAGAGCAGAGTCTGTTAGCTGTGCTGGAGGTGTCCCACCTCTCTGTCTACCTGTGCACAGAGCCCACTGCCTTGGAAGCAGAAGCTGCTGGTTGTTCACAGTGCTTCATGGTGCCGTTTATTAACCATAGTCCTTGCTACACCTCACCGAGCTCCACTAAAATCATAGAATCCTAGAATGTTGTGAGTGGGAGGGGACCCACCAGGATCGTGGAGTCCAACTCCTGGCCCTGCACAGGACAATCCCAACATTCACACCATGTCCCTGAGGGCCTTGGCCAAATGCTGATGCAATCTTGTCAGGCTTGGTGCCATGAGCACCTCCCTGGGGAGCCTGTTCCAGTGCTCCACCACCCTCTGGGTGCCTCAAGAACCTTCTCCTCATGGCCAACCTCACCCTCCCCTGACACATCTTCCTGCCGTCTCTTCTGGTCCTATCCTTGGTCACCAGGGAGAAGAGATCGAGGGCTTGGTTAGCTTGGCATTGCCCTGGGATGATGCCCAGGAGAAGGTGACAAAAGGCTTCTGGAAGGGCCAGGAGAGCCCTCCTGGACTCTGAACCATGGCCACCCCTGAGCCACCTCACTGCCACTACCAAGTCAGCAGCAGAAGACACGGTGACCAGCCTGCTCCTCCCTTCCCCCACCTCTCAGTGCAGCATCCATCAGTCCACATGACCCTCCCCCCTACCAAAATTGGCCGCTTTCTTCTTTCTTCTCGCCCCCCCCCCTCCATTCCCTTTTTTTTTTGGCTGAGTGATGAGCTGTATGCCAAATCCATCTGCTCCTGTCTCCCCTAGCTGCCTACCATTACAGGTGCCCGGCCAGCCAGCCTAGACCTATCTCTCTCCTTCCACTCAGAGGAGCACATTCCTTTCTACACCTTCTCTCGAGCTGGGATAGAAATGAGTATCAACCCCAAACAAAAAGCATCTGCTTTCTGCCTGCTTCTGCTTCACCGGACGTGCCTCCACGTTACACCCGTGTCAGCAGCG
>NW_010315293.1:0-542 GCF_000700745.2 Antrostomus carolinensis
ATCCATAAATCTATGGGTCCAGATGGGATGAGATGCACCCGTGGGTGCTGAGGTAGCTGACTGAAGTCATAGCTAGACCACTCTCCATCATCTTTGCATCATGGGAAACGGGAGAGGTGCCTGAGAGCTGGAGGAAAAGCAAATGTCACTCCAGTCTTCAAAAAGGGCAAGAAGGAGGACTTGGGTAACTACAGACCAGTCAGCCTCACCTCCATTCCTGGGAAGGTGATGGAACAACTTATCCTTGGTACCATCTCAAGGCATATCAAGGATAAGGGGGTCATTAGGGGCAGTCAACATGGCTTCACCGAGGGGAAGTTGTGCTTGACCCATAGGCTTTTATGAAGCATAACCAGGTGGCTAGATGATGGTAGAGCAGTGGATGTGGTCTACCTTGATTTCAGTAAAGCATTTGACACCATCTCCCACAACATCCTCGCTGCCAAATAGAGGAAGTGTGGATTAGATGATCGGGTAGTGAGGTGAACTGTTAACTGACTGGTGGGAAGAAGCCAGAGAGTGGCTTTCCGCAGGTGGGGGGG
>NW_010315293.1:555-4009 GCF_000700745.2 Antrostomus carolinensis
AGGCAGGTTGTGGAGTCTCCTTCTCTGGAGACATTCAAGACCTGCCTGGACGCCTTCCTGTGTGATCTCATTTAGGTTCCTGCTCCAGCAGGGGGACTGGGCTAGATGATCTTTTGAGGTCCCTTCCAATCCCTAACATTCTGTGGTTCTGTGATTCAACTTGAAGGGCCTATGAAAGATCTCTTGGAAGTTTAAAGCCTTCCTTTTTGTTCTTTGACTAGAACTGAAGAGGGAGGAAAAATTATTAAGCAGGGCCATGCTACAAATGAATCCAGTGGTGTAGAGCTCACCACTTTGTACATACTGCTACAGGAAGCTCGTAAAAAGAGACCATCACAATGAAGCAAACTTCAGAATTGCTGTAAAAGAACAGTACAATATTAATATTTAAATTTCCTCCTTCAATGTGGCTACAATGGTAGGAAAGAAAGCCAGGGTGCAGTGTGCATTAAGTTCATGTTTGTTTGTTTTTATTATCAGTTAAAACCAGACATGAGTTCATCAGCAGTATTTAGATCATGCTAGGGATATGTTTCTGAGTGTTCTGGGATTAAAGGAAGGGAACACTGTATCTGAAAGCCTTCAATACAAATTCTTACAATAATAATCAGTGTTAATGATGGACACAACACACACTTATGTAAGGTTCCTGCCCATAAGGATATTTTAATTGCTGCTTAACCAGTTTGCTGTAAAAGCAGAAGCCGACATATTTCTGGAAGAAGTTCAAATGTATGATTTCAAAGTGTCTTAGGAGTACTCTTGTACATATATAGTAAGTCATTTCGGTGTGCTTTGGAAATCAGGAACTTAAAATGTATGGCTTGTACTACTTTAGTTTAATGGGCTGTCAACTGTCCAGGCAAATCCAGTACAAAGTCAGACATGTCTTTAATCTTCAAAGAACATAATGAAAAAAGTGAATATATCTAGTTATTAGCTAGGAGGTACAAAACAAGTGAAGAAAGAAACAGTACTTTTTTAAATCTTGAATTAGATAACTGGAATTTTAGCTGTCCATGTGTCTAAAACATCTGCATAGTAATTGAGGAATTTCCTGAACAGTAAGTGTTTGTTTGTCTGTATTTTTAATAAACACATATAAATTCATCATTTGCTCAGTCTTTTTAAATTTAAGAAATATATTTGTATTGCCTTTGGTTTGTAGCATATGAAAAAATTAGTCTGAATAACAGTTTGAGTCTCTGAAAGCACAATGATTTGGGTTTGTTTTTCTTCATAGAGGAACCCGTCAATAGGAGTTCCATACTTCTATGGAAGTACAGATCTCTTGTATTTAATAATTGTCAGTTATTGTAAACAAATTGATTTAACGCTTGCAAAAAGGAATTTCTGACCTTTGCTTTCCTGTAAATTCACCAGCTGTTTAGCAGTCTCAAAGCCCAGATCTCTGATGTTATTAAAAGTTATTACATTCATAGGTGATAATGATAGCTTTTAATACACAGGCATTCTCTGTCTCTTGTATGTGGACAGTGATATGATAACAGTGATATGGGAACTGGAACAATCCTTGCTGTCTGGCTTTCAGGAGAGAATACAGCACCAGTGACAGTCCTCAAGATAACTGTTGTATGAAGTGGATTATCAAGTACACTGCCCATTTCACTCCTCCCAGCACTAAAGTTGGTGTTAGAGGGGAGGAAAAGATCAGATTCCAACAATCCTGACTTCTTCTAGAAGCAGAGTACCTGTTAATATCAGAATTATTTGGGTCACTTCTTCAACCAAACTACCTGTGTTTTAGAGATTTTCAAATGATTGTCCTGAAGAACAGCTGCCCTGAGCACTGGTGGTGTGCATAATATGGTGACAGATGACTTCAGTTTCATGGCCAAATTGCTTATCCAGGCATGAAAAAAAAAAATAAAATGCTTGCTTCTTCTCCTCCCCCCTCCCCTTTCTAGCCTATTTCTTCTATTCAAACTTTAATTTAGCCTTTGTATTAAATTATTCACTTGGAGCCAGTTTGTGTGTTGTGGGTGTTTTTTGTTTTTGGTTTTTTTTAAGACCTTAAAGCTTTATTTTTTCAAAATTTTAAAGGTTGAGAATGTCACGCAATGTTCCATTTTAGCTGGGATTCTGTATGTTGTGTGTATAGCACTAATATATATATATATATATATTGCTAAATTGAAAGTATTTTTAAACAATTCATCAAGTTTGAGTAAACTCAGATGAGAGACTTGGTGGAAGGGGAGAACTAATACATGTCAGGTTGTGTTGGAACCATGAGTTGTCATGCTGAAGACTGACATTTAACATCCAGTGCGCTGTACCTTAGAAAATATCACGATGCCAGAGGTGTTTGGGGTTTTTTTAAGACCTAATCCTCTTTGGACTAAGGGAGTAGCAGTGCTCTTTGTCTTATGGGAGGAAGTAATGGCTTTTTTCAGACAGTACAAGATGTTATTTGCAGTGTTGTTATAATCTTGATAAACAATGTGAACCAGTCATGTGGCAGTCCTGTGAGGCTGAGGATCTCTAAAGAGTTGTTGTAGGGCTTGATCGAAAGTCCTGAGACAGTAGGAGGGGAGTGAAGGAGGAGTGTTGTTTTTAATATAAATAGTTACAATGAGGATCCTTCTGTGGTGATGATATAAACAGACCATGATTAACTACAAAAAAAGGCAAGTGGAATAGAAGGGAAAGAAAGAGTGAAGAATTATTCATGCTTGTGTGCTTTCTGTTTTTTCTTTAAAATGAGTACTTTGTGTGTTTGAGCAGAGGTCTCAGAGTTGCAGTCGAGTCATGTTTGGTTTCTGAAGAAATATGATGAGAGTTTAAGCACTACGAAGGTAATGTGGAAGTGCTAAGATGAAATTATCCCCAGTCATAGAATGGTTTGGGTTGGAACGGACCTTAAAGATCATGTAGTTCCAACCCCCCTGCCATAAGCAGGGACACCTTCCACTAGACCAGGTTGCTCAAAGCCTCATCCAACTTGGCCTTGAGCACTTCCAGGGATGGGGCATCCACAGCTTTTCTGGGCAACCTGTTCCAGTGTCTCACCACCCTCACAAGGAAAAAATTTCTTCCTTATATCTAATCTAAACCTGCACTCTTTCAGCTTAAAGCCATTTCCCCTTGTTCTGTCACTACCTGCCTTTGTAAAAAGTCCCTCCCCAGCTTTCTTGTAGCCCATTCAGGAACTGGAAGGCCACTATTAGATCTCCCTTAAGCCTTCTCTTTTTCAGGCTGAACAGCCCTAACTCTTTCAGCCTGTCCTCATAGGAGAGGTGCTCCAGCCCTCGGATCATCCTTGTGGCCTCCTCTGGACTCGTTCTTACTGGTCCATGTCTTTCTTGTGTTGGGGGCTCCAAAACTGGACACAGTACTCCAGGTGGGGCCTTATGAGAGGAGAGTAGAGGGGGAGAATTGCCTCCCTCAACCTGCTGACCTCACTTCTCTTGGTGCAGCCCAGGATATGGTT
>NW_010315294.1:0-316 GCF_000700745.2 Antrostomus carolinensis
CTTTATCTTTATCTTTATCTTTATCTTTATTATTACTACTTTTAATTTATTTTTCCCACCGGGTTCTGAGACCCGTGGAGGACTTCACCTGGAAACTTTTACATGGAAATACTTGACAATCAGAATCAGTGGAAGGGAGAACGTGGTACACCCACCTCCCTCAACCTTTCACTCCCCCATCCCCCGCGTCCCGTCCACGCACACACACGCATTTGTGTCCAAGGTTATTCACCGCTCGCCTGATGTATTGTTTTATTACATGCCGGCATGTCCACGGACGCGCTCGGATTTGTATTGCTGTCTACATGACAGATGG
>NW_010315294.1:340-968 GCF_000700745.2 Antrostomus carolinensis
CAATTTTCTTTTGAAAGGCACGTCCGCATTTATTTATTTCTTTACACACACCCCCTTTTCGCGCAGGGAGGGGACAGGAGGGAAAATTTAAAGGAATGGAAAAGTTCTGCTGCTGCTGCTTTGAGGTTTTGTTTCTTTTCCAATCCCACGCTTTAAAAACCGGGAGATTCTCCAAACATCCCCGTTTGATCTCCGGCAAATCGCTATCCACGCAATTAGCAGCGAGAAAGGGGAAAAATAATAATATATATATATATAAAAAGGAGGGCGGGAGGGAGGAGAGCCCAGGAAATACATCAGATCCCGTAGTTTTGATTGGAAAAATAAATTTCCCCATTGGCCTTGTTGAGTTTGGGGAGCCTTGAGCTCTATGTTTAAAAACATCATGTCTGTAGCCCCACATCCCAGAGGGCGTTACCGAAAGAAAACTGGTTAAGCGGAGACTGGCAAGGGAGGAAATACGATATTAAAACTGGGGAGGAAGGAATCGACTTAATATCGAGCCACTGGATGTTAGCTGGTTTGAAAAAAAAGTATTTTATTGTTTTCCGGGTCTGTTCCTAGACCCGAGCAAGCACGGGGAACACTGGGAGGAAGTCTGTTCCGTTGAAGCTGCCGTTAACGGACG
>NW_010315295.1:0-283 GCF_000700745.2 Antrostomus carolinensis
GGAGCGGTCACATACACGGTCACACAAAAGCCCCGGGAGTGGAGGGAGGGAGCACGGGCACGGTGGGTTTTCTGGGCGACTGCAGGGACAGTTCCACAGATTTTCGCGCAAACCTTCACATGCCAGCCTTCTCTTCAGCCTTTTCCTTTATGTACATATTTATTACTATTATTAATAATTCTCCTCCGCATCTCCGTTTTTTTCCTGGTGGCTTAAGCCCCGCTCTGCAGCTGCGGAGTGCAGCAGCTCGCCATGCCACACCTGCACAAATGCAGCATCCCAC
>NW_010315295.1:413-847 GCF_000700745.2 Antrostomus carolinensis
TAGCGAGCTGCTGGGGCGCGGCTGCACCGCACGGGTGAGGCAAGCACCATTTACCGTTAAATTGGGTAATCGAGGAAAAAAGAAAAGGAGGAGGGAGCTCCCTGAGACGTCTCAGCTGTCGGTGGAGAGAGAGAGAGGGGAAACTGCTCCCCGCGTTGCCAAGGCGCGTCCCGCCCCCGCGCTGTCTCCGGGGCGCCCAACAGCCTGGGCCAGCCGGGCTCCACCCGCTCGTCTTCCCGGGAGCATCCCTGCAGAGGGAGCAGTGACGCCGGCGACAGCCGGTCGGTGGCCTACTGCAAGGTCAAGGAGGAAAATCCCCCTCCCTGTTTTTGTTTCTGAGACAGACGTATTTGTGAGGCAGGGCTGGAGAGAAGTGACAGCCAAAATGGGCCCAAAATCTAGCCAGGAAATAAGGCAGAGGCAGGGGGGGCGCA
>NW_010315295.1:858-5849 GCF_000700745.2 Antrostomus carolinensis
CGCACACAGCATAGTTCAGTCGGGGCCTGATGGCCTGGGCTGGGGTGAAACGAGGTCCTGGACCATGGTAGGGCTTGGGGCGGAGCCCCAGGTTAGGCTGGGCAGGGACAGTCGGGGCTAACTGTGTCCACGTGGCCATGACTGTCAAGATGGTCCTGTAAAATTTCCCAACCAATACAGAACCAGTGTGAAATAATACAATAGAAGGAAAGAAAAAGGCCAGTATTTAAGACCACCTGTATTTGAAGGTGGGCTTAGGCAGTCAATGTTCACCTGCATGGAGTCAAGCACTATCTGACTTTGTAGGGGAAAGAAAAGTTACACAGGGTTCCCAGTATTATCAAGAAAATAAAATTCCTGAGTATGTACCTAGTCATTTGCTTGGGAAAGCCTGGATAGCCAAAACTGACACGGAAATAGTTGCTGCTGCTACCAGTTTGAAAGGGGTTTTGATCCTTTTGCTTTTTTCACCAGCAAGAGGGCTGAGATCATAACCATGGTTTACCGGCTAGTACTCTTTTAAATATACCTACATGTGAAATTATGTATCTCCAAACAACCCCCCACAGTCAGAATTCATCAAATGCCCTATTTAGTTACTTTGCTGCATCAAGGTATCATACATATCTGGATATCTTATTTGAAAAATGTGATACATTTATCCAAATTTGGATTCTAAACAGCCTTTGAACATCTTTATCATAACTAAGGGTGTGTAGAGTATCCCCACCTTTTTCTCGTATGTCTAAGGAATTGAAAGAAAAAGTTGGTATCAGGAGGAAGAAAAGCTCTGAATACAGACACCTGCAAGATGATGGAGAACCAGGTCTGTTCTGGAAGCACAGGTACGTCTAGGCCCTTCTGTGTAACATAACACTTCACCACTTTTCTGAAATCCACACTGTTAATTTGCTGTGACAAACACTCAAGCTATCTCCCACTTCTTAGCCAGCTCCTCTTGCCACCTCTGGCCAATTATTCCATCTCAGTGCCTTTCCCTCCAGATTCAACCTTTCAGGTCCAGCTTTGTTCAGACCTGTCTATCTTCTCTGTAGTCATATTTCCATCTTCCCCATTAAGGAACAAATCCAATCCTAAATACCTTTTTTTATCTTTAATTTGGATTCAGTTTGTTCTTCTGATTAATAATCAACTTTTTGTTCTATGATTATGTTAGGTCTGACAACAGAGCCACAAGCCACAGCTCTTAGCCCAGCACTATCACAGCACGAGTCCTAAATCTTCTCAAGGCTGCCTCCCCTCTTCTCCCATGCTGCCGACATCCCTCCATCCCTCTCACCCGGCACCTCCATTTCTGTGTCTGATTGCTCTTTGGCCTTTTTCTTCAGGAGAAGCTAGTGTCAATACGGAGCACCTACTCTGGGGATGCCGAGGGCCCTTTTCATTTTACTCTGTAGGAAAAGGGAAATGAGCAGCAAGCAAGAAAAAAAATCTCCAAATTAAAAATCCACCCCCCCTCCCCCGTGCTCCTCTTTCAGAAGCAGCCTAGCAAGAGAAACGCCTCCTTCCGTGCACATCGCGTCACAAGAAACAAAAGCGAACCCGAGTCGTACCAGCTCAGGGCTCCCCAAACCTGCCGGAACAGCCTGCCCCCCTGGCCTCCATCTGCTGCTTTATTTCCAGGCTGACACCACGAGAGGGAGCGTTTGGTTCAGTTTATTGGCAAAACCTGGTTTTCTCAATAGTGAGGCGAAGAGAATAAACTGTTTCCCGTATGTAGAGGTTTTTTAAAGCCCGTTTATTCAACAAGCATTTTTGTAATAACATTTTTTTCTTTTAACATACAATGCAATTTTTAACATTTCATAAGAGTGTTATTCAGGTATAGTAAGTTTTATAATGAGTATCTAAAATATAATTAGTCTAATTCCCTGTTGATTCACCTGATTATAGAGTCATTTATTCTGGGGAAAATAAAAGATGTCAGTGTAAGGCATACGTAAAATTTTCTATTTGCAGTGGATATCATTCTCCTCATACATGTAAATACCAGCTATGTGAATTTCAAAAACTGATTGCAATATCATAGGCAGACACAAGGTGCTTTTTCACAGATTTGCAGGCAAAGCACGTAAAATAAACAGCATTGATAAAATCCTAAAATAACAACTTTGATAAACCTCTACTGGAACACCTTGATCCAAATTTAAGTCCTGACATGAAGACAGATACAAACCTCTGATAACAATTTTAATCTTAACAACCCGAAGTTGTATGGTGGTGGACATAGCTAAGTCTAGTTTTACTAGACTGGGTGTTTCTGTTTATACCATAAAAAGCGGCGCTTCATGCTTATAGCCAGGTAGGGTTATGTGTGTTGTGAACCCTGCTTTACCCCAACATTCCTGGCTTCAGTTCACTCTATAATGCAAAGCATGTGTGCCTCCCAGGAGGTCCTGCTCTAGCCATTGATTTTAAAAGACTTCCCTGCTCCACATAAGTCTGTACGCAAGTTTTCCCAAAGATGGATATAGTTGCTGTTCTGACAGTACGATTATCTGGGTTATTTCTGCCTTCTACCCTAATTACCCTAAAGAGTCAGACTTGCTTATGTACAAAAGAAACAAATGTGCTTTACTATAAGCTTCTCTTATGATTTATTTATGCCAGACTTCTCCATGATCATCTGTAGGTTAGATCTTGGAGTCTTTGCTCCGTTTTCACTTGCAAGTTTCACTAAAGCAACAGCTGCATAAGGTATTCACTGTTTGACTTCTATGGCCACAAAAATGTCTTTCACTTAACAGCTGCACTGACTATATCAATATCTTGATAGTGATCAGAATTGGCTTTTTGTGTAGTATTTTCTTCTGTTCTCATTCAGCTACGAGAATGTCAGTAATGTAGGATCAAATGCATGACTGACTGGATGATCTAACTAATGTGACAGCTGCAATGTGCCTCCTACAAGGTAGGAGAAGTGAGGTGCACAGGAAAGAGTCTCAAATACTCAGACAGAAAAAAAACATGATTCTCGGCTCCAGTACTTTATGTTCTGATCTCTGCACTGAAGGCTGCTTATGTACTTTAATTACTTTGAAAGTAAATTTGAAACACAAGTTGGTTTTCTACCTTGAGAGAGAACTTCTGGCTGTGAACTCTAGGGCTGTGGCCCTGAGGACACATTTAGCCCTAAGTGTCCCTTTCCAAGGTGCCCTGGGACCTCCCCCTACCCCTGCCCATGGCCCAGGACACCATTTCAATTCAGACCTGGCCATTAGTCCCTGCCACAGTGACACCACCAGTTGTGCCTGTTCCCAGCCCTGTCTCTGACCCCATTTTCTGCTGCTTCTGACTTCACTCCCTGGATGGACCCTAGATCTGGTTTATCTTCTCATCGTGCCTGTCTCAGCTCCCAGCTCCTCCTCCCTTGCAGAGCAGCCCTGCATTTGCTGCTCCCCAATATCACGTTTGTCACAGGTGCCTCCTGGCAGCCCAGTTAGTTGTGTAAAGACAGCACAAAATGCAGTTCCTTGAGGTAACTCCAGCTTAAGTCATCAGGTTTACCTGGCAAGTTGCTCCTTGGTGAAGGCACTCATGACATTGGTACAGCTGCACTGCTTTTTGGTTCAAACTGGGTCTCATGTGAGGCCACTTCAGGAGCACCTGCATCTGTACTTTTGCAAACTTAGTCTTATAATTAAAACTCTCCTAACAGTGCCAGTGTCACCACAGAGTCATAGCAGAGAAAGGACATGATGGACACCAACCTCTAATTTGTCTAGCAGGGACAAATATTCCTGACAGCTGTCCATTGTTGCTGCCACTCCTGTCCTTGAAGCTGACTGCTGGAAAACCTGGGGGTTCATTGCAGGGGAGAAATTTATAGGATCATTTGGTCGTCTTCTTACTCCTCTAGGTTGCAGCACTCATTTGTATACCTTGCCTGTCCTTTTCTACCCCCTTCCAATGAAGTGCATTTCTAGGTCAGGAACTGAATGAAATGAGGTGTTTTGTGGATCTCTGGTGATTGAAGACAGCATGGAAAAGAGTTTAAACCTGCATCCTATACAACCACCTTTCTTAGTCCCCTTTATTCCTTCAACTTGGAGGCATGCGATTTAAAGCTGTCTGCCTCACTCCCATGTATTAAAACACTCCTCTGCTTCCAATCAAGAGTCAATAGTGAAGATTTCTCTGAGCTTGAAATGTTAGCAGTAGATCATCACAGAAAGGACCCAGTGCTTGAGGCAAGCAAATGCCAGTGTGAGCAGCTACGTGGCTAAGTTACGCGACCACACCTCGATGACCTGTCCTTTCCATACCAGAGATGGGTACATTCCCAAAGCATGAACCACACATTCAGCCCCAGGATTCTCTGTGTTGGAGCAAGACATGCTGTCTGCTTCCTGAATGCTTCTTTGAAATGCTACACTACTTTGATATTTTTATTTTTGTGTTTTTACGTGCCAAGTTTAGTTATCAGAGAGGGTGGGTGAAAGTACTTGAGCTTTAAATAAGCCTTGTAATGTGCACTACCAGCTGTTTGTAGCTGAATGACAGATGATCTGTAGCCAGGATATACCTTTTGCCTTTATTCGGTGAATTTTGTGGATAGCACATATGAAAGAACATATGGGGAGTCCTGACGTATGGTAGGATCAAGGTTGTTGCAGTGCATAAATCAAACACTTACTTACACACTCAAAATGGTTCAAGCTTTACTGAAAAGCTTCATAAAGAAAAAAAAAATAAAGGCCAGTGAGATCTCTGGAGATCCAGCAGCTGATAATTGATTGTGCTCCAGCACTGAAGTGTCAGATATCTCCTGCTTTATCAGCTTCAGTTCATTGACTGATGTCTCTGTATGACTTTGTGTAATAGAGGCAAGTGCTGCTTTTGTCACCACACCACCAGTTTGTCCTTTAGTGAAGATCAGTTAATTGCAGTGACAACATCTGACTGTGCATACAGCACCTCCACTTTGTATTTAGACAGTTAAAAAGCTGTATTGGGTTTGCATGGCAAGG
>NW_010315296.1:0-1159 GCF_000700745.2 Antrostomus carolinensis
ATGGGGCCTGACAGAGGGTCCTGCTGGGCAGCAACCCACCTACTGTCTAACTGCCTCCTCTTCCTCCTTGTCCTTCTGGTTTACCCCTGGCTGGGAAGCAGAATGTTGAAAATAATTGTATGTCAGTATCTTGTAGCCCATGCTTGACAAAGCCAGCTTTTCCATAACCATGCTGTGTGCTTGACCTGCATACATAAAGCAACTCTGACCAGACCAGAAATGCTGGGAGGTGGCAGTGATAGGACAAGGGGTAATGGGCAAAAGCTGGAACACAGGAGTTTCTGCTTAAACACGAGACAAAAAAACTTCTTTACAGTGAGGGTGACAGAGCATTGGAACAGGCTGCCCAGAGAGGTTGTGGAGTCTCCTCTGGAGATACTCAAAACCCACCTGGATGCAGTCCTGTGTAACCTGCTCTAGGCGAACCTGCTTTGGCAGGGGGGTTGGACTAGATGATCTCCAGAGGTCCCTTCCAACCCCTGCCACTCTGTGATTCTGTGAGGCGCAGCATGCATGGAGCTCTGTTGTGCGTACGCATGGGCTGTTTGCCCAGGATTGTCTACTGCCTACCAGGACTACCCATCCTCCTGCCTGAAGGGCAGTGGCATTGCTAAAACCTCCAGGAAAATAGGGAAACTGTTCAAATGCCTCTGAGATAATATTTACTGGTGGTAACAGGACAGGCATTGGGATACAGTGGCTCAATATGGGAGGAAAGCCATTAGTACTAGAGCTACAATGAAGGGGAGTATACACCAGTCCCCCCAGCAGAGGATGTAGCAGAAGCGCTGCTGAAAGACAGAGGTGGGACTGGGGAAACTGTCTCAGCATAGACATTCACCTCAGACAAGGAGCATGAACATAGTGGTGAGTCCTGAACTTAAAAGGGGCTTAAAAAACATGAGCCCCCATGCTGAGGGACCCAAAGGACTTAAGGTGTGTAAGCAGACAAGCACAAGCAGCCCCAGTGTCAGATGAAAGGGGCTAGTGACTGACCCACTCCACTGTGTCCCACATGGAGCCAAATACCTGAACTCAGGAGAGAAAGAAGTGAAAAGAGGAGAGGGTTTTGTAGGAAGGAATTGGAATAAATTCAAGGAGGAGCTGAAATTGAGACCTAGGAACCTTGTCTTTGCCCCAGAAATATTGGTACATTCCT
>NW_010315297.1:0-1421 GCF_000700745.2 Antrostomus carolinensis
AGATGCTGGCATGCATGGTGAGGAGGTCCAGGCTGAGCAAAAGCCTGCAGCCTATGTCTCCAAAAAACCAGTCGTGGGCAAAGTAGGTGCAGACCACAAAGGGGATGGTAGAGAGGTACAGGAGGTCAGCCAGGGCAAGGTTGATCACATAGACCCCCAAGGAGCCCGCTGAGCGGCCTGCCACCCTGCCAGAGGCCACCACCACTGTGTAGATGTTCCCCACCATCCCAGCGAGGCACATGACCAGCAGCACTGCACCCAGCGGCCCTGTGACTGGGCTGTCCCCTCCCAGGGCACTGCTGCCACCACCCCCGCCACTGCCTTCCCCAGAGAAGGTGCCACTCTCGGGATCCGCTCCAGGCCTTGTGCTAACAGGGGAAGGATCACAAGACATCTTTGGGTAGGGCAAGCAAGAGCAGGTCAGGCTGTCAGAGACCTGTTCCTTTCCTCTGCCTTCCCCCCTCGCTGTACGGGAAATGTCTAGCCTTAACACGAGAGGGAAGAATGGCAAAAGTTCAGCAGACACAGGGTACTCCAGAGAAGTCTAGTCCTCACCTCCAGCTGCTCAGTCCATTTTGCTGATCTTGTTCATGGCAAGCTCCATCCGATAGTTTTCCATAACCACCAAAGGACTGAGAAGGGGACACCTCCCTCCCCTTCAGGACTGATAGGTGGAAAATAACCTCTGTCAGCCAGGAGGAAAAGCTCTGGTCTTCACCAGCTCCTCACTTCTTGATTTTCTAGCATTCGCTGGGTCCAGGGAAACCAGAAGAGTCAGTGGACAAATGGATTTCTCCTTCTCCCAGGTCTGTGTCCTCTCTGCTCAGATGGACTCTGGAGAGGTGGGCTCTGCCCCCCTGAACCAGCCCCTGGAGAGTCGCCTCTCCCACTGCATGGAGGAATGTGCCTGACTTCACACACCAGTGCGAACACAGTCCCATGCTGGCTCCCTCCTCCTTCTTGCAGACTTGCTCCTTCTTCCCCAGTGCCTTCCTCCACCTTCCTCTAGCTCCTTCTTCCTTCTTGTTCTTTTTTCTCTTTCCCATTTCCCCTTGCACAGTATTCCTCGTTTGAAAGAGGAGATAACTTCAAGACAGGACTCCCTGATGTGGCAGGGGGGAAAGCGTCACACTGTAGCTTTAAAAGGGAAACAAGGGGCAGCCCTGAAAATGCAATAGGCAGGGAGATGCCACACTGCTCTCCTTGGCCCTTAGCCAAGCCGAGAGTGCCTGTCCCTCACTCCCTTCCAAGGATGTCAGGAGCCCTTTAGGTGTAGACAATGGATGTAGCCCCTGCTTTTGCAAGCAAGCCCACCAGATGCTAGGACATCTCACACTTACTATGACCTGGCCCTGTTCCACCCTTGTCCCTAGGTCAGCAGCAAGCTCGTAAGGACTCAAAAGGCTGGCCACTTCAGACCC
>NW_010315297.1:1432-4221 GCF_000700745.2 Antrostomus carolinensis
ACTCTTTCCTCCCACTCTCCAAAAACCATTGTCCTTCTCTAAGCCTTCCCCCTCCTTCCCTCCAACTCCCAAGACCTGCTGCCTTACTTCAGAGCAGGGAGCAGAAGTGTGTTAGGTAGGCACCACTAGCTTCTAGCAGAGCATCACTGCATGACACCTATGGCCCCACACTTCTGCATCCAACACTACACTGCTCCTTCTTTGCCCACATCTGAGCCTCGTTTGTCTCAGGAACAGACACAGGTGGACAGAATTTGCAGAGCAGAGACAGACGTGCCATTACCAAATGCACTCTGCTATTGGTTCTCAGGGGGTCTCAGGCCACTCCAGCCATGCTTTTTTGCACCCTCAGTGTATTAGCTTCATTGTGGCCTAAGTTAAATGCCTCCACCCATCTCCAGCAGCAGTAATTCAGCAGCAAAGAGGAGAAGGAAGCATCCCATCAGAACTGCCCTCACTGCAGTAGTCCCAAGCACCTTCCCCAGCAATGTGCTGCATGCAACAGCTTCAGCATGACCATGCCCCAGGAGTGGCTGTACAGCACATTGGGCACTGATGTAGGCAACTTCAGAAGCCTCCTTCTGGGTTGTTTGTATCAGCTCTTGGCACGGCTGGGTCATGCTCCCTCCTCTTCTTCCCAGAGAACTGAATGGGCAGGTTGTTTAGATGGGGCTTGAGCCTTTTTTTAATGGGCTGTCCCATCTTCACATTATCAGAACCAAAAGGCACTTAGTTTTGGAACACAAGCTCTGCAATGGCCTTTGGTTTTTAAGACAGTCATGCTCCAAACTGGGAGAGATCAGCAAACTGCAATGAAAATAAACTGAGCGAAAAGCTCCATCATGCCATGGCAGCAGGATGACTGATGCTGCTTCTCATCCTAGAAACCGATGCTCCCAACAGGTTGTGGTGGTCTCAGCACAGAGAGGGGCCCCCAGAGAAGCAGTGGGGGACAATGACTTTGCCCATTTGGCTCTGATGGGAAGATGCACGTGCCCCAGGAAATGAAATGAAGAGCCATGGCTCCCCGCTCTGATTGTCTGTGGTTTTTTCTTCAAGAAATGACCTCATGCCTTAGCAGTCAGCAGCTCAGCTCATTTAGGAAGTTAAAATAAATTACAATGGGATTTTTTTATTTATTTCTTTAGGAGCTAATTAAAATACTGGTTGCCTCATTAATTCCACTTAGCTCCCCTTGACACACTAGATGCCTACTCTCACTGCTTGCATAAAACTGCAGACACATCAGATTCCAGTCATCAGAACTCAGCTGGTCCTTCCAGTATGTGAAATACAGCTCTCCCCAGAGAGCATTAAGAGATGATCTTTAAGATACAAATCATGGGTTGATTTAGTGGTTAGGGCTAACTGTTACTAGAAGGACATGAACATACAGACTTCCAACTACTGCATAAAATTGTATTACAATATATACATATGTAATGTATAGGGCCATAGAATGAAAGTGCCAGGCCTTTGACATGCAGGGAATGAGAGAGCAGAGATCCATGTATTACTAACTTCAGACATCAACCTCTACGCTTTAATAAAATCAACAGAGAGTTCAAAGTCTGCATCAGAAACACCACAGGCTGCTCTCTGCTGACCCAACCTCTCTCCATTGGTTTGACTAAAGAATCAAATTTGACAGATGAACTTCAACGGCATGAACATTCCTCACGGTACCTTCCCTAGGGTAGTATTCCCCCTCTCACCACCTTTTGTTATGTGCACACACACACACACACACATGCACAAGTATACACAGACATTGGTTTTGAGCAGATCTCTTAACATTGTCTGTAGCAATTGGAGGAAGGTCTCCACACAAATGTGGTCTGAAGAAGCTTTCAAGCCCATGCACAGCAGGAGGAAACAGGCCTCACATCTGGCTGTTAGATCACATCTTTTAAGTGACCTTTCTCAACTACAGCTCTAACTGATCAAATATCTAGATGATTCACATCTCTGCTTGCCAGCAGAGAAGCCATTTCTTGCCTCTCCCAGACCAGCAGCCCCTGCAACCTGCTGGGGCACAGCTCCAGCCAGGCAGCTCTTTTCCTGCATAATGTAGGTGGCTGCCTGTGGTTTCATGCAGGAGTGATGCTAGGTCCCAAGTCCAACATAGCAAGTGCCAAGTTTTCAAGACCTGATTGACAGGCAAGGCCTGCCAGGATCCAATCAGATCATAGCAATTTACCAGTGACAGGTTGCACTGAGGATTCAGACTCACAAAGTCTTGCACTTGAAAGGAAGCAGCTTAGTTTGTCCCCCAGAACAAAATGGACCATCTATATGGAAAAAAAGTGCTTCAAAGGGTGCTTCAAGAGCACTGTGTTTCTCTGATGTCAATCTCCTCTCCTGAAAGCCCACCCAACAGGACCAGGTAGAGCTGAGTCATAGCGAGGTTTCCATATGGCTTCCTAGGATTTAAACTTGAAGCAGGCTTCAACTGTAGGGAAGGAAAAAGGTTGTGCATTAGGGCAATACCCTGAATCCAACTGGCAGGAGGGGAAGGAAGCGGCATCCAGGCACTTACTTGCATATTCCTGTGGTGTCATGGCCTGGTTGATGACACTAGTGAAGGCTGCAATCCAGTCCAGCTGGTCAGTCTCCGTCTCGCAGGTGAAGAGGTATTCCCGGTCGGGGGTGACAATGGTGAGGCCATAGTGCCAAGAGAAGTTGCCCTGTGTCCCTGAAGGTAATCCCTTCTGGACGCTATAGCCATTCTCTCTGCTGCCCACAAAGACCTCACCCTTAGCAAATGCATCCTACACATCAGGAGGGAA
>NW_010315297.1:4241-5231 GCF_000700745.2 Antrostomus carolinensis
GATTTACAGAATCCCAGAAGAACCAAGGAACAACAGCAGTGCACCTAAGGGCAGGAGGAGAGCAGGTGAGGACCAGGGATCTAGCAGCAAAAAGATCTGAAGGTGCTCAGGGGATTCAGAAGAGCAGGAAGGCTACGCTCAAAGGTAGCAGCAGAAAGGAAAATTTAAGAGCGTAGGTCCCAAGAGGTCTGAGAGAGGAACTGCTGCTCCTCTCTACGTCATGTCCCATGTCACTTTCCTCCCCATCACCACCTTTACACCACTGCCTTCCCTGTTCCCATTGTCTGCAGGCAGTGAAACAAACACAGAAAGCAGGGGATGAAGTGGAATGGAAAGGGGAAGACCTAGAGTCCATCCAGAGCAGCTAGGGAACCTGCAAGACTCCCTTACTGCAGAGCAAAGACTCTGGTTGCACTTTGACCCTGCCCTCAGCACTGTTGCCTGCAGCTGCCAGAGGTCAGATCTCCCCCTCACCAAAGGGTCCTTGAAGTACATGAGCCTGCGGTGATCCAGCGTGAACCAGCGCTTCTTAAAAGCCTCTCTCTGCTGTGAAGGGAAGAGGGGACATATGTAAGGGGACAGTGCCCTCTGCCGCAAGCAGTGCGAATGGATACCCAAAGTTCACCCCAACCATTTGAAGCAAGCCTTAAGAGCAACCTCCGCCTCACCCTTTCTGAGCTGAGAGTGGGGGATCGGGTTTTTCAGTCCCAACTGCTGTCCCCAACTCTTGGACTTCTGTGAAGGACCCCAGAGTTGAGACAGGAGAAATCTAAACGCTAAATACCTGTAAGGTCACGCACACACAGACACATGCAGAGAGATCTGTTGTTCTGGGAGAAAGCAGGGACTCTGGCTTCATCTACTTTCACATGTGTCCTTCCCCTTCCTTTTATTCTCCCCTCCCTTGGTGCACACACACTGTTCCCACGAGTGTCTAAAGAGTCAGGGGGGAATGGGGAAACAGCAGGAGAAAAACATTGAAGTAGGGAA
>NW_010315297.1:5251-11534 GCF_000700745.2 Antrostomus carolinensis
TTTCTGTGAGGTCCCTTTTTGTTTTGGTTTTTTTTTCTCCCACAGCAGCTCACCTTGGGACCAGTCTTCTCCATGTATCCCTCCTTCAGGAAGTTTCTTGTCAGCCGATTTTTAATCTGACAAAAAGGCAAGAGTAACATTCACTTAGCCACATTTCTTTGCTGTTCCCTTTTGCCCCCAACCCTTCCTTCTAATCCCTCAAATTTAGCTGCCTTTTAAATTTGTGTTTGCAGAACTGCCTAGCCAGGATTCACTTCTGTTCCCAAAGTGCCCAGAACAGCAGAGAGTAGTGGTCCTCTGGCCATCCCAGGCCCTTTTACACATACTTTCCCATCCCTCTATCTAAACTGCAATTTCCACTTCTGTACCTGGGATCTAATAGTAGCTAATGGGCTCTTTTATCACATAGCCAAGTACCAGCAGGAGACTCAGCACTGTGCTCTGGTGCTGCCTTACCTCATTATCACTGGCAATGGGAAATGCTACCTTCAGATAATGGAACTGCACGGAGCGAATGGCATTGAACCAGTCCACTACCTCCTGAGAAGGGAAAAGGACAGGACAGAAAGCTTAGCCAGAGGAACAGTGAGCCATCTAAATTCACCCAGCTGCACCCAGTCCTGTGTTAACTACAAACACAGTCAGCTCTCCCTCCCCAGCAGCTAAAGCATCTTCACACACACACACACACACACACAGCCAGCACGGCTGCTCCATTCCCCACATGCACAGGCAGCACATCTGCACATCTTCTACGGCAGCTCCTCCCACACAAACTGACTCAGCCAGTGCTCCTGCCCTGCTCCCTGCAGCAAAACTCTCTCACAGACACACAGAGAGCCAGAACCCCCACCCTGTTACCTACAGCAACTCTCACACACACCTCCCATCCTACCCATGATTCAGACTATTTAATACCAGCAGCTTCTCAAATAATCTCAATTGCTTTGCAGTGTTTGATGCTAAAACAAGATACCTTTCCGCTTTCATGGTAGACAAATATATTTCGGGTCTTGTTGTCTTTGAGATAGGTGATCTGCAGGCCATTGGGGTTCCCAATCTTCACTGGCTGGAACGTAGCATTGATGACATCTATTTTAACATTGATTTTGGGTTCTTTGGCCTGAGAACAGAATGGCATTGGTCACGCATGAGCAATCCCAGTGGGAAAGAGATCCTAACTGACTTAGTGGAGTAAGGCAGGATCAGAGGATGTTAAAAGGTATTAACTGCCCCTTCCCAACAAAACTGTTGTAGCACAGAGTCCCTTCACAATGTGGAGTGGCCCAGCTCCTCCAATTTAGATTTCAGCTGTGCCTACTATGGAACTGCCAGTGAGACACTAAGAGCGCATCTGACTTTACAGCTGAGCCAGTCTAACGGCTAACTGACCCCAAAAGAAAAGACCTCACTCCTGCTCCTCCCTACCCCAAGCCATTCCCTCCTTTGCACCAGTATACTAGCATTTGCCCCATTCATTTCAGGGGGATGAACTAGCAGAAGAGTAGCCCTCCTCAAAACAAACCAAACAACAGGTTTTTGCCAACTTGGCTCACAGTGAGGTGAGGCTGTTTCCAGGGATGGTGCAGAATTACACAGCCTGGCAAATAGATAGGGGTGAAGTGAAAGATCAGCCCTTTTATCAGCAGTGAGGGAAGGGTGTGGGGATGCACAAAGGGAGGATGTGAGGAAAATGTCACCCAGACAGTAGGAAGGGGAACCCTCTCCTCAGTGACATATTTCTGTTATCATCCCTGGCCTGGGATGAGCAAGGCAACCTCAGAAACATGTGTAGGAAATAGAAACGTCTCTGTGACCCCGATGCCCTGGGTGGAGTATGCACAGAGGTGGGAGCTGACCACCATACTCACATCCTGCTTGGTGAAATACTTCAGACATCCCTCTCTCTCAGACAAGAGAAACTTGCGGGGTAGGAACTGCCCGTTGTCTCGGCCTCGCTTCCAGAGGATGCCCTCCTTCACCCCTAGCAGCAGAAAGGCCTCTTTTAAGAGCATTCCCCCACAGGCATGGGTAGGCATCAGAGAGCTGCATGCAGCTGGAGTCCCAGCCATACCTCTGGGATAAAGCATGTGATTGACCATTGCTGAGAACAAACATCTGTGAAGGAGACGTCTCACTTCTGACTTACACCTGAAGATGGTGGTGTTCCTGGGTTTGCAGCCCAGATAAATGGTCACCAAAAAAGACATTCCCAGATGCTTCCCACCTCCTAATCCAGCTCCCACTACTGCCTCTGACAGCGTGAGAGCCGACAGCATGAGAGCCGTCTCTCTGGTGAACACCAGAGTCCTAGCCCACACAGATCCTGGCATTGGACCAGAACTCTTCACACTTGACTCTGTAGGCCCTTGGGCTCCAGCACCTTGTGTCACAGCACTGGCAGTGACATTTCAAAGACAGCTTCTGTGGTTTGAGGGAGTGGCATGCAGCAGGACAGCAATTCCTTACTGCAGAGGTCTGGCTCCACCAGGACAGCAAATGCCTTTGAAAAATGGCATCTGGTCATACCAAGATTGGAAGCAACCTGTGGCAGTGCTAACCTACACTGCCCACAACTTAAACTCCCCCAAAACAATGCCCTGTAAGTACCAGCTGGGCTCTCAGGAGTATGTGTGGGATTTGCAACACTGACACTACAAGCTCTCTCCGCATGGTACTCAAAAGCCTCCAGTGAAAGAAACAGGCAGGATAGTTTGGTGCTGTGCTCTGCTCTTACCATCAGAATACGGCAGCTGTTTTCCCGGCTCAGTGAACTCTTTTCGCTCATATTTGGCCCGTATCCACTGTTCTCTCAGCACTCTGGGGAGAGAGGTGACAGGTAGCTCAGAAACAAACTAGAGGAACCCAGAACTGCCCTTCCCCCTTCCCTTCTGTATGTAGCAACTTACTGGCAGTCATTGTAGGTTGGCTGGTAATAGTAAATAGGGATATGAGCTTCGTATGTGGCTTTAGTCACAGCATTCCCGTGCTTGGCCAGAAACTGCAGAGTTAGAGAGAGAGTTAGTGCCTTCCCTTTGATGCAGACTCATGTTGGGCTTTTTCCCTCCTAACCCACTACCAGGCTAGATGCACACTGAACTCTAATGGAGCATTCTCTTCCCTGTCTATTGCAACACTCCAGCAAAGTCTGGCTACAGAAAGGTGGGTCTCGAAGGTCTTGTCTACTCTCAGAAGTTACACTGATTGCACCTGAATCAAGAGAATGCCATAAATGTCACTTCCGTGGGGCTGGGTGTACACACATTCAGTGGATTTGCTGCCATGCCTCACATCTCCAGGGAGACCGAGTTCAATGACAGCTCTGCAATGCTGTCTGGGAGGACATTCCAAACCTCTTCACTCCTCTCCAAAGAGCAGTGAGATACAGATTATTTTCTTTGGATCTCCAGAAAATTTTTTCAGTCCCCTGAAGATTAATGGGTTGAGGGGAATGTAACTAGGAGAAGTCGAGTTCCCATAAATGCCATTTTTCTCAAGAGAACACATTATATCTGGAAACTCTTCACAGAGCATGGGATTGTCCAAGATTTTCCCCTTGGTTTGCTAAATCCAAGAGGAGACATTGAGGCTGGATGGTGCTGGCAAGTGGGAAATGAGTAATCTGGAGCAACAGAGACCCTGAGCCTTGGCAAGACACATAAAGCATTAGCCATAAAGTAACAGGACATGGGGAGACAGACAAAGCAAGTGCATCATCCCTCTCCCGGTGGGTTATGGGGAGTATCCGGAGCATGAATAGCAAAGGGACTATACACTAGATCTAATCTCCAACTCTGTGAGGCCAAAGGGCTGATTTTCCCAGGACATGACAGTGTATGGCCTAGACCCAACCCACCTGATGTACTAGTGGGGATAAAGATCTCACCTGCACCTGAGCATCATCCCAGTGGTCCATCTTCAGGGATTTGACTTTGCTGATGCTAGGGATGTTGCGGTGAATTCCTGAGCAGCTGAGGCATATAAAGACACCCAAAGTAGAGGATGCCCAGTCAGGATCTGAGGGTAAAAAAAAGAGTATGACTAGACATGGTAAATTCCCCTGGAAGATAAGCCTCAACTGAGAAGACAGTCTGGAGAAATAGAGAGCTGGGTGATCACAGTTTCATTTGAGCTGATTAATTAACACTGAAGGTACAGGCAAGAAAAGGCATAACTATTAGTCAGTCCCTCATTCCCCCTGCTTCAACTACTTCACCTGAATCTCTATTGGCCTGAACCTTGAAAAACTCCAAAGTCCTCTGCAAACTCCCTTTGCGTAAGACGTCTTGGTCACCCAAGACGAAACTGAAACCACCTCTGGGAAAAGACTCCAGGAGCTGTTTAGTGCAGCACAGCAAACCCCAACAGCGTTTAGTTCAGGAAGTGGAAAGCAGCCTTGAATACAAAATTTTCCAGAGAGATTTTAAGAAAGTAAAATGGTACTAATTAGCCCAGTCTTAATTTGTCTTGGGTGGTACACTCTATGTGCCTCTTTTTGGAGGAGTACGATGGCTATTTTTAGCAGCACCTGTAGGACCTCCAACTGGATACCCTTTCGAGAGGGCAAGCCTTTCATTAAAAGACATCTCAGAGGCGCCTGTGGCAGGTTGTCAGCTCACAGCTGAGTCATGGAAGAGACAATGCCCTCCTGAATCATGCCTTCTTTCTGGAGCAGTTAGGATTTCACCGGGAGCTTTCCTGTCAGATCCTGACTGGGCATGACCTTGATTTGTATTTGAGATCTGACATGACTACAACCCAAAGTTCTGCAGTTACACAGCCCCTGCTCATCTGGCACTACTGTGACCCCGTCCTTCTTCCCACCAGCACTGCAGCAGCATCTCCTTCCTCCTCCCTTGCCAACTCACCTCCAGACAGAGAAAGCAAATATCCAGATATAGCAATGCCTCTCCTCCCTCTCTGCCCCAGGCTCCTGTACAGTCAGAGAGCCGGCACCAAACTGCTACTAGAGATCAGCCCCAGCTCCCTGCTTCTGACTCTGCCTCCAGCAGCCCTCAAGGACTCACCTGGCTTCCCACAGTCTGCGCACAAAGAGTTTTCCGCTCTTCTCCACACCTCCTTCAGGGCCTTCATGCTCCTCTCGTTGCCTCCAGCCATCATCTCCAAATGCCACCCCTCTGGGCAGGGCAGGGTCAGGAGGGCAGCTGCCTGCACCTTCTGCACCTGTGGGCCAACCTAACTGGGTTGCCCAAGGGAGAAGGAGCCACCAGAGAGCCAGAAGCTCTTGCAGACAGAGGAAAAAGGGGAAGGCAGGAGAAGCCGTAAATTTAATGGAAGGAGTGTGGAGGCCTTATGGCACACCTGAGCCAGCTGAGCACAAGCAGGGAAGAAGAGGCTGGAGTGCACCCAGACTGCGAGTGAGGAGCAGACCTGCCCCATGGGCGTGGAGGGAAGTGCAGCAATTAACCACAGAACTGGTTTTTCCGCATTTCTGCTGGTGAAAGGACAGACCAGGAAAAGAGCGCAAGCAGCAAGAGAGCCGATGAAGGCACGGTGGCCTTGGACTAGTAGCTGCCAGGCTGTGCCAGGACTCATCAAGCTCTGTGGGCTGGGGAGGAGTTGGCTTTGGCTGCCGCTGCAGCACTTCTGGAGCTTCCACCAAAGTCAGCTGGCCACCACACAAGCATTACGCCCATTTTTAGGGCAAGGACTTGAGGGCAGGAAAGGTTCAAGAGTTCAGCCAAAGCCACTCAAGTCAGCAGCCAAGAACACGGTGGTCCTGATGCCCCCACCTACTCACACTGGTACCTCTCCTCACTATTGACTACAGAAACCACAGCTGTTCAGCCAGGTTCTGCGTCTTGGAGACTCGTATCAGAGCCAAGACCCACTCCTGCACCAGCCTTCCCCATCTAAGAGCAGCACAGGTGCCACTAACACCAAACAGTGCCAATAGCTTGAAATAAACTCTCAGACCTTTACTGAAGAAATGCAGATGTTACTTATTTGAAGGAACGACCTTTATTAAAGAGATGCAGATATAAAATACGCAGAGGAGCAGCAAATTGGGTCTCAAGGGGAGAGATTGGGTACCACACTGGCTGCACAAGGCAGTGCCCTCAGAGCCTTCTGCCAGGAGGGAGTGAAGAGGAGCAGGAGCTGGAAGCTCTGAAGTCTGGAGAAGCCCCCTGCCTGCCCCAAGCTGGATGCCAGGGCTGGCAGCAGATGCCTGCAGGGTCCACGACGGCAGCTTCTCCCTCCTGGCCCCAGCTTGGAGAAAAAGTGCAGCAGGTGAAGGGACACACACAGGTCCGACATACCG
>NW_010315298.1:0-566 GCF_000700745.2 Antrostomus carolinensis
CCCAAGTCCTTGAGGTGTCCCCAAGGCCACCACACCATGTCCTGCTCTCCATGTCCCTCATGCCACCTCCCTAGAGTCACCCTGGCTGATGCCACCTCCTACAAGCGCCACCACAATTGTCCCCCAACATGGAGACACCTCCTCCTTGAGGTGACATCTCCAAGATGTCCCTCTCCAAAGATGTCCCCAAGTTGGTGACAATGACTCAACCTCAACCTGTCCATGAAGAGACGGAGCCACCAAGAGTCATGTTGTCACCTCTTTATTGTCCCCCTGGTTGTCCCCTGGTTGTCACCCACCTGTGGAGGAACCAAGAGATGTTGAGAAGATCCCAAAACCACCTGGTTTTACCCCAAGATGATGAAGATCCACGTGTAGGAACGAAGCTCCTGGGGACAATCAGGTTGGGATTGTCCCCAAGGTGGCATTGTCCCCATTGTCCTCTACCTCCGGTTCTTACGTGGGTGGCCACAGGTGACAGCCCACGCCTTTGTGGGAGGGATGGGACACGTGTCACCGTGTCCCCAACTCATCGTGGTGTCCCCAACCCAACCATGGTGTCCCCA
>NW_010315299.1:0-11402 GCF_000700745.2 Antrostomus carolinensis
CCCTTATCCTTGATGTGCCTTGAGATGGCAGGGCTATTTCAATATAACCACACAATCACAGACCAAACATTTTGGCAATTCAGACAGAGGACTGCTAAAAATAACCCCACCAATGTAATCCAAACTCAAAAGGAAACAGTGATACTGCACAACAATCATCAGTTCTCCATCACAGCCTCACCTATCACCCACTACTTCCCACAGCCTGCACACTTCCATCTCTACACTACATTCTGCTATTCAGCCTCATACCATAAAAGCATGTGCTTGAAATATCAGAGCGAGGGGACTTAAGATGTTGATGCCATCTAGACACTAAATCCCTCCCTGAGCCATGTTAGCCCTTCTCCACTACAGCTTTCCAGTTCTTATATTCCACCTCCTATTCCCTCCTTTCCCTATACCAAAAAGGAGCTAAAAACTTCATCCAAAGTGTCCACTGCCAAGCTAATTTTATGTGGTCTACGATTTATCAAATGAAATTGGAAGTCTGTGAAAAATTACTCCTTTGCCTCTCTTAGTATCACAACTCTGAGTAGAGAATAGTCTCTCCAGGCATTTATTAGATCATATGAAAGCTAAATTTACTCAAGACAGTGTCAAAGTGGTTACCTCCTGCTTTCATTAGTTGGATTAAATCAGATGTTACATAAATTGGAAAAATACTTAATGTTTTACATCTGGGTTAAATCTGCTCAGCCCTGGAGGACTGTCACTATTGTGTGAGCTAGCACAGATGTCCCTCAAGTTTATCAGCTTTGGTTGCTGATAAACTAGATCTTTGTAGGTAGAATTAAAAAAAAAAAAGAATGAATGTCAAAGCTGTTCAGTCTCTTCTACTTGCTATCTATGTGGTCATCACCTACCAGGAGGAAAAGATGGTGCAGGTGGCCCTGGGGGACCTGGTGGTCCTGGAGGTCCTCGTGGTCCATCAAGTCCTGGTTGCCCAGGAATAGAAACACCAGGTAAACCTGGATCTCCCTTCTGTCCTCTCTCACCAGGTAAGCCAGGTGGGCCAGGAGGTCCAACAGTAGTGATTCCTAAGATGAGTAGAACTTAGTTCCTTGACATCTCAGAGATTTAAATCACTTTTTTGCAAGGTTGACAATGATATACAATGAATAACATGCTACAGGTAAACGGTGCCTTTCCATGTAAGTAGTCCATAACATTTCTTTTATGGAATCAAACTATATGTTGTTGTGCAGTGTTTGACATATGCACATTTTGCATTTTCAGAGATTTTTGTTTGAAAAATTGACCTGAGACTCAACAACTAAGTTTATGAAGGAAAAAAGATAAAACAGGACAAATGGAACGAAGTACTGCTATAAAAAAGAACATTTAAAAGCTGTAACATTAGAATGATAATGTTTTTCTCTGTGCATATATAAGGCAAATATAGGTGTCACTGCTCACTCTCATAGACTCAGATAATCTCCTCCTTTACTACTGGCCAATATACAGCAGACACTAGGTTTGATGGCCAGGTACCAGACTTCTGGTTTATGATACTTTCTCTGGGTAATGCAATGGATAATGTATGTTATAGGTAAGGGGCATGAGATAAATTACCCCTGAGGCCATTAAGCTAATATCTGTTTGACAGCCTTGATGATTAGCATCCTCTGTTCACCACAGCAAGGGCAATGAACGTTCAGAATTCCTCATCCCCATAAGCTAAGGGCCACCCTTCATGCTCAAATGTAGCTCTAAATAGTTCTGCCTTCACTTTCTGCTCAGTCCAATGTCAAAAGGAGTGTGAAAAGACTGTGAAGCTAAATATCCATTCAGATATTTGAGTATGCAACTTATTTTAATGCTTGTACTCCTACCTGGAGAACCTGGCAAGCCAGGTGGGCCTGGCCTACCAGAGAATCCACGTTCCCCCTTGGCTCCTGGAAGTCCTGGCAATCCTTTGCTACCTTTTGGTCCCACTGTTGCATCAATGCCTGGTCTTGAAATGACCTGTAAATGTTCCATGTTCATGTGAAAAAACTTACCAAGAAAAAAGTCACTGGAATGGTAAAGAGATGTGAGGGAGGAAAACTTCAACATACTTTGAACATTATACCAATGATAGGATGCTTTTCCTGCTCCATTGAATTATCAGGTAAAGTTCTAATAAAGAGCACTTCCCAGTAGGAAGCACTTTTATTGCCAAGCCAACGTGGTTAGAACAGGCCAGTGAAGCTGACTCAATTTCTGCTGGTCTCAGGTTATAGTCTAGCCTTGTGTTTGTAACCTAGCAAATCCTAGAGCGCAGAATCTATCTTGAAAGAAGGAAATAGTAATTTCTATTAGTGAATATATGAAATCTTTACGGGTTCTGCTATTGTTATACCCAGAGATGGGACCCACAGTCACTCAATAACTATGATGAGACAACACTGCCAACCCAATGCAGAAAGAAAAAAAGGGATCAGTAACTTACAATTCCAGGAGGACCAGGAGGACCAATGTCACCTTTTTCACCCTATCAATGAAATTAAGAGCATTTTTTATACTGTGCATCAGTACACAGGAAAGTTATTGCAAATATTCCTCACCACACTGTAACAGCATCAGCAATGCAATTACTACTCAGCCAGAACTGAACTCAGTGACGGCAGATTTTCAAGCTACTATAGCAATAATGACAAAAAAACCTGGCATACCTTTTCACCCTCTCTTCCTGGACCACCATTTATTCCAGGCTCACCAGGTAAACCCTTCAAGAAAAGAGAAAGGTAATCACACTCAGATCTTCTCCATAACAAACAAAAAGCTTATAAGGAGTCTGCTTAGACTAGAAATGTACAAATTACTCACATCCCTACCAGGCTGACCAGGTTCTCCATCTTTGCCAGGCTTTCCCTTCAAAGACATAAACATGCATTGAAACAAAATGCTTCAGTGGTGAAGAATTCTTACGGAAATAGTGATACTGATTTCCCATTTTTCAATAAACCGAACTTTCACTAGAACACAGTCCTTGTGACAAATACATCTAAGACATCAACCAAGTGTAATCAATGGAGTTATCTAAACTGAGGTTTTCATTTTGAAAACCAGAGCACAAAAACATGACAAGTCTCAAAGAAATGTGTGAATATAACACAAAATGATCTCCAGTTAACTACTGCTGCATTTAATAACTCCCTTTATTTTAACATCAGAGAAATCCTTCATTTGGAAAACAGATTTTAACACCCTAAGCACTAGAACATTATATTTAATTAGGAAATTAGTATAATGTGACTGGTGAAATTAAATACAAACATTTTTGTGTTTGAATTTTAACTCTCCTTTAAACCAAATGCAGTTTTCTGAAGAATGGTATCAACAAAAATATAAAGTGCAATTCTGCTCAAAGTGACTTCTAAAAAACATATATGCTTGCTGAACAGATTTGTCATTGCTGCAATAAAAGTAGTGCAAGCTCCACGTTATTCCAGAGCATTCACTGGGCAAGACAAATAGAACTCTATTGTTAGCATTATAGAAGCAGGATGTATGGGGGACACCTGCTGGAACATAATGAGAATAGGTCACTAAGTTTCATCACAGTGCCAAAGACCAACTCTCAGTCACGGAGAAGTTGATAGTAAGACCTGACAGATATAGTGTACTAGAGTATAATGTGATTTGTGAATTCTTTATTATTAGTGATGAGTTCTGATTCTCAAAAATGAAGTTTTAAGATTTCCTGTGAATTTGCAGAACTACCTGTTCGATTACATATACTGACATTTTTATGAGTATATCTGAAATGAGTTTGAGCCACACAGAATCACATGGAGGCCTAAAAGGCAGCTTTAGAGTAACTTGATAGCAAACTTGCACTTCAAGTATGCAACATGCCCAAATTCAGAGTAATAAAACCAAACAAAAATATTCATAAACAAGCCTTTGGCAAAAGGTATCTGCCATCTCCTTTCAGGACTTTTATCCTATCAGGTCTTTGCAAATTTATGTGGTTCCCATTCACTTTTGCAGAGAGAAGCAACTTGGAAAATACAATTCAAAGCCCACTCAAAATATAATGAGAATTTTGGCTTTGTAAATCTGCCTCATTTCTCATGTTCCTTAAAGAAGGCAAATCAAAGCTCTCCTATAATTCTCAGCAACTAAGAAGGATTTTATCTAGAATACCAAACATTTCTTTCCATTGTATTTATTTCCTATGGAAATTGGAAAACCTATTATCAATATGTTTCTAAACAGTGTTTATACATTGTCTAATTAACCTGAGTGAGACTTGTGTCTTGGTTTTCAAAGGGGCCCATTACACTGATGAAACTATGGGTTCAGTAGCTATGAATGTGAAAATACAGAATGTTTTGAGCTGGTAGCAGCTTATCTTTTCTTGGCTGGTCCAGCCCATGTTATTTTCATCCTATTTCTTAGCTCTTCTATGATTTTCCTCAGCTTTTCTGAGCTGTGGTATCCAGGATGGATTTGAGTCTAGACAGGAACAAAGGGGCTCATGCTAACCTCAGATGCAGCTATCCTGACTCGAGCCCTCCCCAGATAGCACATAAACTGAAGCAGTCTCATGGGAAGTCACAAATGGACTTTTGATCTTAATGCAGTGTTCACACACTTGGTTTTGTGACTCACCTCACAAGCAAACCCACAGAGAATGAGTTTACATAGACCAGCTTAAATATATACCAATCTCATGCTGCTTGCCAACCCAGTACATATCAAACTGAATGAAGACCTTTCTCTAAAAGGAAACAGAAAACTGCTGCTTCAGTCAAGCAGTCCAACAACTTTGAAGGTTTCCACATGCAACCAGATAACATCATTCAAAGTAGTTTCTCCTGCCCCCAAGCCCAAGATCTACATTGTAGACACGTCTATCAGAAAGCACTGAGAAATCCATAGCTAGAAGAACTTTCATGAACTAGATGTGTCATTTACTAGTTTCCCTCTCTTGACAGGATATGGAAAACAAAAAGAAGTCTCTTACCCAGAGGCTGATGGCCCCACCTGAATTCAACATTTGCTTAATTCTCAAAGATAACACAGATTGGAAAGATAAATGTTTGGTTCAACAGACTACTTACTCTTTTGCCTGGTTCTCCTTGCTCACCTTTTTCACCTTTTACGCCACCGGGAAGACCCTGGACACACAAACGTCATCTTAAACTGAGCCCACAAGCCAGAGTAGAATGAATTTACAGTTCTGATACAGATACAACAAAAAGAACTAAAAGAGGACTACTCACAGGAGGGCCTTGTGGCCCAGGAAGTCCTGGCGGGCCTGGATCACCTGGAATACCCTGTCAAGCATGGGGAAAGAAAAAGAGGATTAAAGCCTCCATCACTCCCTAGGAGCACAGTTGATTTTTTTTTTTTTAAATAGAAGGTTTTTTTACCAACATTTAGGTTTCCAAGTACTATGAAGAGTAAAGGATCATGTTTATTCTTTCTTTATGTGTAACTTCAAGTGCATCTATAAATTTTATTAACTGCTCATCCTGTTTATTTAGATGATTCACTCCACTAAGACACTACTGCGTGCAGTACAGCAGCTGGTTTGGTGGCCTGCAGCTGCTACACAATAATAAAAAGAAGGAGGAAAAAAAAAATAAAAGGAAAGAAAGAAAGAACAAAGCCAGATCCTGCTGAAAAAAAACAAGCAACAGTCATTAGATTACTGGTAATTGTTGAAGTTGGGAGGCCATCAGGATCAATAGTGCGTTCACTAGTGAAGTGTCACTGTGTTAAAAAGTTAGGGTTTCTATTTTGTCTTGTTACACCTCTGTACAAGTTCTTGAATCTCTTTGCCATTAACCTAAAGAAAAGTTACAGGCTATTGAATCCACAAAAGGTTTCCATGCAGAGTTTCTGTTATTTTCTTGAAGGCTTCCCAGACCTTTACAAGCCCATTGATACACTTGATTTTTCAGTCAGAGATCACAGGTGGAGGCACACACCAGAACTTTGCGTGTATTTTACAAAAAAATAAGCATAATGTTGAAATTTTTTACTGACTGTGTACTACCAAGCATAAACTTTGTTGAAATAAAACCAAATTTTTAAACTTTGAAATCATTGTTAATGTTGGTCAAAGGCAACACACTCAGACTGTGTTTGTAAGTCTTACTGCTTTAAAAGGAATGTAGTTAGAATGTTCTTATTTTGTCTATTTATATAACTTAATGCCAGTATAATTAGTCCTTCAGAGATCACTGATGACAGAGGCAGATTACTCTGACCCTAATAAAGTCAGAAGAATTTTTGGTTCAACTACAGTGAGGTCAAAATGACACCTTAAGTTTTCTTAGAACTATAAAGACACACAACGCTGCTCTTTACCTTCTGTCCTACCACCCAGTAAAACAGAGACAAAGCCAGAGACTGAGACCTTCGTAGGATGACTGCACATTGCAAATGTACATCAGAGGAAAGCTCTAGGGATTGCCTTAGTGGGGCCTAATGTTCTTCTGAAAGGAAGGGTAACAAATTGTTTTGAGCAAGATGAAGGGCAGAATTGACCTACACCCTGCCAAAATAAAATACTGCTGTGTACCAAAGCTTTCTTCTCTGACACATTTCCCAAGATGAAAAGGTAGAAAGTAAGAAATTGATCCAAATACAAATGGAGGAAATTAAGAGTTTAAAGCTCAGTTACTACAGTGACATTTGCAAAATAACCAAAGCACAAACATGATCACCTCATCACTCTTGCCTCAAAATGAGGCAAGAACAGACACCCAGAATCAAATGGTACTGTGAAATGTTCCACAGTGAAGAAGAAAGGAAAAAATGTAATAACATTAAAAATGGCAACTCTCCCGATGGCATTTATGTGTGGGGAAGTATCCATACAAATCAAACCAACTGTTTGAGCTTACTGTCGTACTCTGGCTTGACATTTATTTTTGAGAGGCCAGAAACAGGGAAAACACTTTATTCAGACCACAAGGAAGAAAGACCTTGGGGCATCACTAATGAAAAAAAAAAAAAAAAAAAGAGGAAACAAAACCCAAGACATTTAGTTAAAATTTTTGAAAGACTTCTTCCCAATGGATGACATAGCTGGTTAATTAATGGGAATCTGAATCCCCAGACAGCTTTGAAAATCCCAGTCTGCGTGTTATAAGGAATGAGAATATTTTAACTGCCTTTACTGTTACTATGGACTTCCTTTAAGAGTTTCTTAAGAATAGTTATTTTACTAAGGGAAGTAACTGAGTTAATATGACTGGCACACACACCTTCTATTAAGGGAAAAGTACTCAGGCCTGAAATAGTCAGTACTTTGAGAAAAAACAGAACCTCTGCAGTAAGCACGATGCGAGTATATATGAGCCAAATCAATGGAGGCTGCAGCCTGACCACATGCTCATTGCAAACGGATAGTTTCCCACTCACCTGATCTCCTTTCTGAAACTCAATGTCATTTGGTCTCTTCTGTTCTCCAATTTGTCCTGGTGGCCCTGGAGGTCCCTGAAGACCTTGTTCACCCTAACGTGCAAGACGATGGCAGTTTGTTACAGGCAATACAAGCCAAAATGACATGAATAAGTATTTTAAAATTAATAAGCAAAAATATCATCATGATCACCTACTCACTTTTTCACCTTTGGGTCCTTGAAAATTCAAACCCATATTACCCTGCAAAAAGTATAACTCATCAGCTCTTAGAAGTCACAAATGAACAGAAAGAAAAATGAAATAGTCCACCACCACCACCACTATCAATGAGGGAAAGAAAATACCTTAGGTCCTGGCAATCCTGGTGGACCAGGAGGTCCCTATTAAAAAAGGAAACAAAAAAGGTAATTTCCAAGCATTTTACATGCACTCTCGTGGAGGAAAAAAAACCCCAATGTTGCTACTTTGACTCCTGTGCATTATACCCATGTTGACAAGGCACCTCGTCTACCTCTGAGAACTCTTCCTCATGCTATTCAGCTTCACAAATATGGAAGAAACTAGTTCTTCATTTAAGTGAGAGTCTCAAATAAAATTAAACAGTCAGATATTAAACATTAAGGAAAGAATCATCCTGGTCTAAATAAGCTAAATCTTGTCCCTCAGGTTTCCCATAAATAAGGAGCCTGCACAAAGGTTCAGCCTGGTTTAAACCAAAAATTGATCTGGGAACAGGCTGTTTCAATGTGTCATATTTAAATGTGCACAGTGGCAGCTCCAGGGTGAGCTGAATGCATGGTTGCTGTTGTCTTCATACCAAGTCTTGACTACCAAGATCTCTGCACTTTACTGCCCTGCCTCTGAAAACGTGAAACAAAGAAGTAACTGCCCCATTTAACACTTTATGGGTAACAGGTTAAAGAAACTTACTGTCAAACCTGGGGGTCCTGGAGGGCCAATTGGACCTGGTACTCCCATGGAGCCGGGTGGGCCCTGTTGAGAAAGTAGAGGAGGTTATGAAAGGCACCTTTTTATGAAAAAAAAAAAACCAAACCCCAAAACCACAAAACAGTGACACCTTCAAAGTAAAAAAACCCCAACAGCTGGCACCCCATACATGTAAAATCGAAGTAGCTGACCACTACTCTACCAATCTGTCCTTGTGGAAAGGCCTAAAGGAGTGTACATCATGTTAGGAGTGTTCTGCTCTCAACATCAATTCATGTCTTTGGCTTGGATAAAGGAATGCTTTTTTGTTTGTTTTGAACTACTTTTGTGCTTTCTTTCTCTTCATGCACTGAGAGAGAACAACAAAACACTTTGTATTTGTGAGTCCTCCCAGCCAGAAACAGACAATAGGGAAGCACAGATCAGAGGAACAGAAATGCTAACAGGCTCAGTCTGGTCAGAATAGCCTGGGGCTTGCCTCTCTGTACCAGGAAATGGGAGTCTCTGGCTTCTGTCCAGTCCGATAGACTCATTTTCTGCTCCCCTTGTTCTTCCACTAAAGCAATGAATGGCTCAGTGGGGAAGCACAGGGCCTGGAGTCACTAGCTGTTTTCACAGAAGACTGCTGGGAGAACAGAAATACTGTTCAGGAGGTGCAACATGAGAAGAACAGCTGAGACATGACCCTCTTCCTACCATCCCAAATAGTGTCTACAGCCCAGAAAGGCAGATGCCACTTGCTTTACCTCAGGGTGAAGAAGGGAAGGGAACTCTACAACTGATACAGAGAATGTCTAGGAAGGGGGAAGGAGGCAGGGGAAACAGAGAAGCCAGTAATTGTGAGTACTGCTGTCTGCTGGATACCACTTTCCTGACCAGGGAACCTTTCTGGCCTCTGTGGGTCACCCTGCTAAGAGCAACATGGAAGCACTTACTTTCCCTCAAGCCATAAAGTAGAGGTACATTAAAAGTGAGCCCTACTTCTCAGCTTAAACATATGGATCCCCTAGCCCCAAATGATCTAATTGTGATGTATTGTAAATACTTCTCATGTTATCTTTTTGGCAGAATGCAGCCAAATAGTACTTTACACAACTTACAGGTATCCCTGGAAGACCTGGAAATCCTGGGTCA
Organism: Antrostomus carolinensis; assembly: GCF_000700745.2. NCBI lineage: Eukaryota > Metazoa > Chordata > Aves > Caprimulgiformes > Caprimulgidae > Antrostomus > Antrostomus carolinensis. The sequence continues at coordinate 9,454 of NW_010315299.1, forward strand.
CCCTTCTGTCCTGGCAGCAATGATGTAATTATTTCACCTGCTTCACCCTAGAATAAAAAGAGGTGACTTTAATTAATAGCACATTTCACAATTTTTTATCACCATTCTGACTCCAAAGGACTCCACATAGTGCCCCTTATGACTCTGAGAGACTCAGAGATATGCAACACCCTAGCAGTGCTCTTTAATATAAGTACTAGATTCTCCAAGAATAGCTGTTTTTAGGAGAGATCTTTGCACATTTGGAGAATTCTTTAAATGGCTAAACTACCAACTATTAAAAGCTCTCTTTTTCATATGTACAAATACATCAGCACTGATTTAAATTGAAAGATTAAGGGATTGAAATACAAACGCTTCACAAAAGACACATTCTAGCTCCATATGAAAGCAATGGACAGGACACAACAGGAAAAAGACTCATTCAGCTTTTTCCAATGTCACACCTCGTGAGATTAATGCTGAGTATGCTGTTATAATAGTCATGCTTCACATTCTATATTGTAGCAGAGTCTTATTCTTACTATTCTTACTGATTTCAGAGAATATCTTTGTTTTTAAAAGTATATGTTCTGATCAGCTTGCCTTTTAATATCTTTAAAATAACTGGGAAGAAAAGGAGCTGAGAAAAACAATTCAGCTTAATAGTCGCAATTTCCCAGCACCAGTGTTATGCTGTCTTCTCAGGAGTTCATTGGAATAATTCTGGGGATCAAGTTTCTTTTCAAATAAGTTTGAACCAAAACTGATGCTTTGGCCCATGCTCAAATAGGTTGAGAATACAACAAAAAAATCCTTAAAAAATAAAAGTGGTTCTTAAGGTCTCAAATCAGATTAGGAGACTGTTTATACTAGGCAAAAAAAGCCATCTACGTGGTAATCTATTCAGTAGAGAGCACATTTCCAGAAGGAACATAAGACACTGCACTATTCACTGGATATTTTAAGTTATTGCTTAGTCTCTAGTAGCGTTCTTGAGCATGCACAGGTGGACTGCTGGTGCATTTGGGTACTCAGCAGGCATTTTGCTAACTCGATGCCTCACAACACTAACAGACAGGTTCCCTCACACTCCCAAGGAAACCAGCTTCAGAACACCGTCTGCTACTTCTGGAACTATTGACCCACAGACTGAGTAAAGCTACTGCAGCATTTCCAGTTAGTTGCACTGGAGTGGCCTAGAAATACTAAGCTTTCTGCAGAATGTCACTCCAGATTCCAATGGATGCACATGGTCTTGCATAAAAGCAAGCAGGTTACTCGTGCCCGATCACACTGAGCACCCATGCCTTTGATGTGTGAGTACAGAACACTTACCTTCATGCCTGGCAGACCAGGGGGTCCCTTTGTTTAAAAGAAACAAAAAATAAAATAAAGATCAATAGAAATAAATCATTGGTATTGCAAACCATTAATCAGATCTACACCATGGGGCAAGCATCACAGTTAGAAATATAAAAAAAAAGATAGGAAACAGGAGAAAAAAATTTTTATGATCTTCAGAATCAAATGGAAAAAACAGAGAAGCACTTTCACAGTGAAAGTTGAGCATTAAAGGGACTACATTTCCATTTCCTAGCAATTTGTTTCTTTATTGCCTCCTATTATCCATCCTACTACATTTCTTGTTGTTTGTACTTTGGTTCTGATCATCACTTTGTTGTATATCCTTGTGTCTTATAATGAAAACACCCTACACTGTCTCTTTTTTATTGCCCCATTAATCACCAGTAAGACTCTTTAAATGTATCAGATGACAGGATCAAGATCTTACACATATGCATGTATTTATATTTCTCTGCACGTGTGGCGAAGTATCTCAGCTTGTGAAAATTCAAAGGGCTTTTTATTAGCTTTACCACAGCACGTAGCAGAAAAGCTTACTCTTTTATCAGACATCTAAAATATTCTGACTAACCATAAAAAAATATTATTTATTTCAAAATTAT
>NW_010315300.1:0-291 GCF_000700745.2 Antrostomus carolinensis
GGAACGATTTTGAGGGGTCCAAGTTTTTTCTTGCTGGACTCCAGTGCAACCCAGTTGTGCTTTTGCCCTGGTTTGTTGGGGGGGTGGCAGCTGGGAAAGGAGCTGGCAAGGGGGTAGAGGGGCACCTGGGGTGGGTGCACATCCCTGTTTCCTACAAGATCTGAGCCAAGAGCACTTTGGGGCACTCAGGACAGGGCTGTGCCCTGTGCTCGCCATAGCTTCATCCTTCGCTGTTCCTGACGGTGCGTGGTGATGTGCCAGATGGTGACAGAGGCTTGGGTTTGCTGCAGC
>NW_010315300.1:346-2014 GCF_000700745.2 Antrostomus carolinensis
CTTCCCCATGTCTTCACTGCCTTACTGGAGTGGAAAGACTCGTTTGAGGAGCTGTGCTGGCATTCTTCTCCCCACATCTGGCATTTTATCCCCACATCTGGGGTTCCCTCTGCCCCCCAAAATCCCATGGCACCAGGATCACTTGCCCTCCAGGCCCTGATGTCGGGGTGGGTGGGAGTTTCCCAGGTCCCTTCTGCAGGTCCCCCTGTTTGGGGTTCAGTAGTGAGCCCACCTGCCTGCACCAGGAGGGGAAACCAGACCCCCGCCCCGCCCCTGCTGTGGCTCCTGGACCAGCATCTTGCTCTCCTCACGTCTCAGTTCAGTGACACTGCGGCACCTCAGCTGGGTGACTTGGGGCTGATGTCACCTTCCCAGGTGGGGGCTGGGGCTCTGCTGCCACTGGGTATTTCTGTGCCCTTTGGACAGAGTGGTGGCATGGAGAGGGCCCAGCACACATCCCTGGCATTGACAGCCTGGCCAGCTGCCTGCCATCGGGGCCTGCAGGGAAACTCTCCTGCCTTCAGAAGGGGTAACTGGGGGTGTGATTTCTGGGGGCCCCAAATCCCAGTTTCCAGTGTCTTGGGTCTGGTTAGGCACAAAAAGGCCCCGAGGCTGGAGTGGGTTGAGCTGTGCTGGTGCTTGGCTTGGCAGGTGAGCTCTGCGGGACGCTGAGCCCTTTGCCTTTCCCTCCACCCTGGGTTTCTGAGACACAGGAATGGAGCAGTGCACAGTCCCGGGACACAGCCCCTGCAAGGGACCGACAAAGGGGCAATCAGGGACCTCCTCTCCTTCCTACTGCCCCAGAGCTAACACGCGGTGTTTCCTTCTTTGGGGAGTGTCTGATCCACCTGCATTGGCACAGATCCCTGTGGCTTTTTCCCCAGCCAAGTTTTGCCCAAACCAAGGCAGATTTTGAGGGCATCGGGCTCAGTCCCAGGGGGTGAAGGAGGGGTCTGTGCCCAGGGAAGAGCAGAATTCAGAGCTGGTGCCCCAGCAATGCTGAGGCTGGCCAGAGTCGCCCAGGGTGTTCCAGGGGATGGATGGTCTCACCTCCCACCCTTTCACAACCCACCCCAGGCCTGATCCTACATGCAGTTCTGAGGGCACAGGGCACTGCCCTGCTTTGTCCTGTCACAGCCCTCCTGGATGCAAGGAGGTTTTGAATAATGGGAGAGATGTGGGGCAACCCACCGATGACTGGAAGGAACAGGGCAGTTCCCCATGAAGGTCCAGCTAACTGAAACAAAGTCAGAGAGGGCTTTAACCAGGCAGAGGCAGGTAAAATGCCTTCTGAGGGTGGGAAGTGACACAGAATAATGGAATGGTTTGGGTTGGAAGGGACCTTTAAAGCTCATCTAGTCCAACCCCCCTGCAGAGACAGGGACATCTTCAACCAGATGAGGTTGCTCAGAGCCCTGTTTAACCTGACCTTGAATGTTTCCAGGGATGGGGCTTCTACCACCTGTCTGGGCCACCGGGGCCAGTGTCTCACCACCCTCAGCATACAAAATTTCTTCCTTGCATTTAGTCTAAATCTCCCCTCTTTCAGTTTAAAACCATTAGACCTTGCTATATTGCTACACGCCCTGCTAAAATGCCTGTCCCCATCTTTCTTGTAGGCCCCCTTTAAGTATGGAAAGACCACTAGAAGGTCTCCCCGGAGCCTTC
>NW_010315301.1:0-286 GCF_000700745.2 Antrostomus carolinensis
CCCGGCCGGGCGGAGGGGTGAGAGGAGCGGGACGGGACGGGACGGGGCTGGGCTGGGAGGAGAAGGGGAAGGGAGGCGAGGCGAGCGAGCTTCCTCCGTCGGGGGAGGAGGAGAGGCCTTCGTGTGCCTCATGGGAGAATTTCTGCCTCGTTCCCCAATGGCCAAAAATAATACATTTAGTGGTTGGGGTTTTTCCCTTCCCTCTGTTGACTGTTAACTTGTTGTGTTGAAGCTCTTTGCTTTGTGTCATAAGAGGATTTGGCATCGAGGTTTCAGGAATTTATTC
>NW_010315301.1:313-1637 GCF_000700745.2 Antrostomus carolinensis
TGGGAAACGCGCGGCACGGGTGTAATTCCTGCCTCTGCTCGGTGAGCTTCCCCCTGAAGACATGACACTGTCTTGCAAAAAAGTCAGTGTGGTCTTAGAAGCAGGAAGCATGTTATCAGTGGTCAGAAACCGTGGGGCGCTCTCGCAAACAGTGGACCAGCTGTGAGCAGAATCTGGTGGCAGGAGCCACGCGCAGAGCTCTCTAGATCTTTACTAGTTGGTGCATTGAATGTGGTCAGTTCTTGGAGCTTGCTGGGGACCCCTTCTGCGAGGCCTTGAAGCACTAAGTGAGGCACTGTGCTTAAATGTCTTTAAAAGGGGTAAGGGGAGGCACATCATTTAGGGGATTGAAAGCAGCATCTTCTGTAATTAGGGAAGAAGGATGCACGGGGCAACTGCAGCGAGGCAGCAGAGAACCTCAGACTGAACTTGTGAATGCTTTAACTTTGGTTTCAATCTGTTTGGTTTTAGTATGATGACTAGAAAGCTGCATCTCATCAAATTCCAAATTTCAGAGGGTATTTGAGTTTTTAGGGGTGCAATCCATTGTGTGGTGTGAGGTTCCCTCTCCCAGTGGTGTTCTAGCAGGTAAGTGGGGGGAGATTAGAGCTGTGAGAGAAACAACATCCCTAGCTGTAGGATGCTTTTGTAGTCGTGTGTAAGTTGAAGAAACGTCTAAAGACAGGAAATAGTTATTTGCAGAATATCTTTTCTGGTCATCATAACACAGCTTGAAATAATACTGGGGGAGGTAAAGAGTGTAAGGGCAGTGGTACAGCAGTGGTCTGTGGGGAGGAGGAGACATAAATGTGTGTGCAGAACACTTGCTGGTTAATAAAGCGGGTGCTGCGGAGAGATACCAAGGGTAGCTTAAAAATCTGAGGAAAGGGAGAAATTGTGGGAAATATTTGAAATGGAGAGGAATGAAAAGGTAAAAATTGAAGAGTTTTTGTGAGAGTATATGAAAAGCTAGAAAGACTTTGGTATTCTTTTAGAAAAACAGAATGTGTCTTTCTCCCTCCCCTGTGCACTCTGTAGTGTAAGTTCTTGGTTTGAGTCTTAGAGTGAATAATGATCTGGTTCAGTAGTTTAAAGTAGGTACTTAATTAAATAGTAGTACTTAGTTAAAGTAGGGTGATTTTCGTGTGAATTAGCTTGTAATTGCATTTGAGGAGTCACAAGTATTTGAGGTTTTTGAGAGCGAAACCTGCTGATATGGAGAGGAGAAAGAAGCATATTCAAGCTACTGATGCACAGGACCTGAAACCATGTCTTCTTTTCCAGGTCTCTCCCTTTTCTTTTCTCTCTTTTTTTTTTTTTTTTT
>NW_010315302.1:0-4610 GCF_000700745.2 Antrostomus carolinensis
ATTATTAATATTATTATTATTATTTTATTTATTTGTTTATTTATTTCCCCATTCCTTGGAGCTGAAGTTGTTGTAACAGGAGGTGAGTTCTTCGGAGAACCAATCCATTGAGTTCTAAACAGCCAGGAGATCTCCATAAACATCACCATCATCTCTCATCCTAGACAATTTTCCTCTTAGGAAAAGCACAGGATCAACCCTTTCAGCAAAGAAATTCTTCCTCACATCCCATCTCAACTGCCCTGGCCACAACTGGAGCCCATTTCCTCTTGTCCTGGCCCTTGGGCCTTGGTTGAACAGACCCACCCCCACCTCTCTCCACCCTCCTCCAAGGGACTTGGACAGAGCTAGAAGGTCACCCCTCAGTCTCCTCCTCTCCAAGCTAAAGAGCCCCAGCTCCCTCAGCCTTTCCTCAGCAGGGAGATGCTCCACTCCCTTCATCATCTTGGTGGCTCTGTGCTGGACTCTCTCCAGCAGTTCCCTGTCCTTCCTGAACTGTGGGGACCACAACTGGACACAATATTCCAGATGTGGCCTCACCAGGGCAGAGTAGAGGGGGAGGAGAACCTCTCTTGACCTACTAACCACCCCCCTTCTAATGCCCCCCAGGATGCCATTGGCCTTCCTGGCCACGAGGGCACAGTGCTGGCTCATGGTTATCCTGCTGCCCACCAGGACTCCCAGATCCCTTTCCCCTTCACTGCTCTCCAACAGGTCTGTCCCCAGCCTGTACTGGAACCTGGGGTTGTTCCTGCCCAGATGTAACACCCCACACTTGCCCTTGTTATATCTCATTAAGTTTTTTTTCTGCCCAGCTCACTTCTGAGACATTTATTTTTAGCATTCTCCTCAATTAGGGCTGCTTCCTTCTGATCATCAGGTGGGAATCCATCCCATTGTGAATCTCTTTTTTTCAAGGTCGCTGTAGTTCTTAGCCAGTCAAAGAACAATAAGTGGGTACGAAGCTCTTTAGATCACCACAGGTTTGATTTCAAAGAGTTTCATTTCAAGACTGGAGCTGGGATTGTTTCTCATTCTTCTTGACAACTCTATTGTGTTTTCCTCTCTTGGTGACATTATGATATTAAATCTTCTGAAAGGAAAGGAACTTCTTTTCTATTTTGCTTTCTTTTTATTTTCATGTAGTGGCACTGAGCACCAAGGCTGTCATCCAAATTTGGTCACTCACTCATTCTGATGACATTCTACAAGTTTATCTCTTCCTTGAAAATATGATAGAACTTTTAAAATATATCAAAATAAGCCATTTTTTGGGTGTTTAACTCAACAGAGATGTTCCTTCTCCCAAGGTCAGGCAAAACTAGGTTTCTACTTTATCTTCTTCAGAGAAGAATTAACCCAGAGGAGTCATATAAATTCTGTTACACCAGACAGAGGATGGAGGGGATGGTGATGGAGATCCATGTGAAGCTACAAATCTGGCCTCTGCTTCCAAGGAAATAATGGGCTAAAAGAATGTTTGAAAGGCTCTGTCTCTTCCTTTGGCCCTGGCATGTGTGGTCCTGAGCCCAGGAACAGAAGATGCCAGATGGGAAGGATGTGATGCCTCCAGAAAACTCAATTAGATAATTATGCTCCTGCTCTTAATTCAAGATATTGAGGCTGCTGATGAGGAGTGACACCCTCTAAAGTGTTGTGTGGGTGGCAGTCTCTCAAGATATGGACTTGTTGGAGCAGGTCCAGAGGAGGCCACCAGGATGATGTGAGGGCTGGAGCAGCTCTGCTGTGAGGACAGGCTGAGAGAGTTGGGGCTGTTCAGCCTGGAGAAGAGAAGGCTCCGGGGAGACCTTCTAGTGGCCAAGGGGAAGAGGAGGGGCAGGCGCTGATCTCTTCTCTCTGGCCACCAACGAATGCCAGGAGCAGAGGAAATGGCAGGAAGATATGGCAGGGGAGGGTGAGGTTGGCCATGAGGAAAAGGTTCTTCAGGCACCCAGAGGGTGGTGGAGCACTGGAACAGGCTCCCCAGGGAGGTGCTCATGGCACCAAGCCTGACAAGATGCCAGCAGCATTTGGCCAACATGTGCCCACAGGGACATGGGCTGAATGTTGGGCTTGTCCTGTGCAGGGACAGGAGTTGGACTCCATCATCCTGGTGGGTCCAACTCACAACATTCGATGGTTCTATGATTTCCCCCGGGGAAAATGGCCGAGCACCTTCATTTCTCATGAGACACCCAATTTTACTTTGTCATTGGAGATGTGAATCATGAGCTTTGCCTCTCTGTCCAGTTAGATAACCTTACCACATGTTCAAGAAGCCCCTTCTTTCGAAGTTGAGTTTGATGATGATGTAGAAGCCTTCCAAGATATATCCATCTTGGATGTCAGAGGAGCCACCATCCTGTAAGACACAAGTTCTGGGTGCATTATGTTGAATAAACAAGGGAATTAAATTGTTTTGTAGCTGCCACAGATGTCATCATGGAACACGAGAGGTGAGAATCACAGATGAATTTTGATGAGTGTTTGAATTTGAAAGTCCACCTGTAGGTCTTCACACTCCATTTTTAACTCAATTGGTACCCAGACATGTAGTGATGTTCCTCCTCATACCTGGTACCTCCAGTTCTTGAGAGGAGACTGTCCTTGGATACTGCATTGCAATGCTCTGAGGTCCTTAGAAGTGGGATGGGACATGTCATATTGTCCTGGTTTGAGCTGGGCCAGAGCTGGTTTCTTCTCAGCAGCTGGAACAGCGCTGGGGTTTGGGTTCAACTGGGATTTGGTAGGAGAAGAACGTTGATCACACAATGGTGTTTTCAATTGTCTTTGGAAGTTGAAGGACTTTGTGCTTTGTTGGTCTACAAACACAGGATCTAAGATGGGTGAGGAATATTTAAATTAATAAGCTAAATAGGTTGCCCAGAGAGGTTGTGGTGTCTCCATCTCTGGAGATGTTCCAAACCCACCTGGATGTCATCCTGTGCAACCTGCTTGAGGTGAACCTGCTTTAGCAGGGGGGTTGGACTAGATGATCTCCTGAGATCCCTTCCAACCTCAAACATTCTGTGATTCTATGTCTCCAAATGCTCCCTTCACCATTCCATTGTGTATTTTACAACAGGAGGAACCTCTTTTCCTGCTTGTAGGACCATAAATCGGTTTAGAGACACATTATTTCATGGAGCTTTTATTTTGATTTCCTCCTTTTGTTGTTTTTGGGGTGGTGATGATGTTCTGTCGTTTGTTGATGGGCATCTACCATCATCTTCCAGAGAGAAAAGAAAAGGATGTCTGGGTAGCTCCTGCTATCACACAGCAGAATAAAGCTGCATATATTAACATTATTTAAAATTAATTACAATTATTAACATTTTTTAAAATTAATTTGGGGTTTTTTTTGGAAATATTCTTGAGATTTTGATTTTAATCTGAATCTTAATAGCCTAATTATGCTGAAATTATTGTGCCCTTTGCTTTCTAAACTCTCAATCACGAGGCTCTCAGGCTTGTAATTAATTTTAAGTAATCAGCATCAGTATAATCAGTAATTAAAGCCATAGCCAACTACAGGTGCTACTAAGTGCTAATCAATTAAGCCCATGTGTAATTGAGAAGTTGATTGAGGTGTTGATAGTTCCTGTGATCCTTGGACCTGTAAACCCACTTGGTTTTCTTCAAGTTGACCAAAACCCTTTAAAATTTGCAATATTTGTGAAAGAAGAAGGTGAAATTCAACTTTTTCTTGCCTGGTTGACATCAAGAAAAATGGTTCCATGGATCAAGAATGGTTTTTCTCCAGCTGTTGGATGATTTGAAGGAGTTTGTGTGTTGACAGGCAGCTTTCTACAGGTGGTTTTGCTTCCTCTACCCACACCTGATGTTGGAAAATGCTGTAGAGGCAACTTCCTTGTAGAGAAAGTTGAAGATCTGGTTGAAGATGTCCTTGCTCAGTGCAGGGGGGGGTTGGATTAGATGTTCTTGAAAGGTTCCTTCCAACCCAAACGAGTCTGTGATTCCATGATTGTGGAAAATTCACTAAGATTCCTACCTGGCTGGGATGCTGCTGGCATCATCCATGTCCATTTGCTGGTTGATCTTCCAGGGGTTCATGACTCTACATTCCTTAGTCACTCCAAACTTGATCATCCTCAACAAAGGGAGGAAGAGCTGAGAGGAAAAGTTCCTTGTGAGTAATTGTGTCATTAAATAAAATTAAAATGGAAAGAAATATATTGTTAGAGCTATGGAGACACATCATAGGTGGCTTTTCCTGGGAGAAGGTCTTTTATTCTTCATGAGAACTTCCTCACCTGACTTTGAGAAGTCCAAACTTTGGAAATCTTCATGAATATGTTGTTATTAAGAAGTCACGAGCGTTTCAAGTTGAAGGTATCTCTTAGTTCCTTCCAAAGGTTTTGTTTAAAAATGAGGATGAGTTCGTTCTAGTTGTGTAATGAAACATCTAAAAATGCCATAAAATATCTAAAAATGACTAAAAAAATAAGGAATTATTATTTTCTACTCAAAAAATAGAGAAATTGAAAGGAAGATCCACCTGTCTTAACTTTTAAAAGTCAGATATCTATGGGTAGATCATGGATGTGATTATTTCCCAAGGCTTTATATATATTTATAAATTTATATAT
>NW_010315303.1:0-9869 GCF_000700745.2 Antrostomus carolinensis
CTTTTCCAACCAAACCATTCTGTGATTCTATACCTCTCTCCTTTTATTCCTCTCCCCAAGGAAACAGTGACACATAACGTTTTTTTTAGATACCTAATTGCATACTGCAGCCTCAGATCAAGCAGGTATTTGCATGCTTTAATTTATGTCTACAAAGTTACTTCTGGGCACAAAATAAGAGCTAGATCAAAGCCAGCTTAACCAGTTTTTGACAACCGAGTATACGCCACCCAACCTTATAGTTTATTTGGCATTTGAAATTTAATGTTGATTCCCAATTTTAAAAAATAAAGCAAAACAGTGCAGTCATGACAGAACTATGTCTTTATCAGATTAAATGTAATTTAAAACATAATTTATAACGAAAGGTCAAGAGCAGGTACTGAGGCAGTAACCAACGCTGTGAATTTGCAATGAACTCCCCCCACAGTAATTGGTTTTTATACCCACAGCCAGGGTTACAGGTACCAGAGCTAGGCTGACTCCTCACCTTCTGTTATTTTAATATTCATGTCCTTCCACCTTTTCATATTTGTCCTGTGGGGTGAAAACGTATTGCACAGCTGCAGGGAAATTTTGTCACATTTGCCCTCTTATATTTTGGCAGTACAGCTACATAGAATAATCCCACCTAAGAAATAACCATCGCTGGACTAACCCCACGGAGGTCTGCAGCATCCTCACCCTCAGGCAAGGTTACAACCAGCCACAGTAAGAGCACACCAGCCTTGCCTGAGGAGGTTGCTCCCTACAGTTGAAGCCAACAATAAATGTACCTTTAATATCGACAACGGGGATTGCTACACAAACTCTGTGAAGTGACATTTATATACATCTCGGCAAGTTTGGGGATCTGTAATCTTTAAGCTCTGCTTTAAGGTTGTTACACTTCCCTGAACTCAAAGACTAATATCTATTCTACATTCCTTCACTAGATTCAACTTTCTGAAATACCAGAGTTCACAAGATTGCCTTTCAGTACATATATAAGCAAGAGAAATATTCTTCTTACCCCGAATGACAGAGGTAGTGCAGCCTACAGCATGCTTGAATTTATCAGAACTTTTAAATTCAATTTTTGCCCTTTCCTTTATTCCTTTACACACATTTTCCATAATCCTTGTTTACTTTCTACTTTGACTTCACTTTCTACTCTTATTTTTCCCCTCTCATGACATTTTTGGTTTTATTTTCAGAAACTCGTGTTCTGTTTCCATCTCCCACCTTAGTGTCTCTCACTGAGCAGTCAAGATGGAGTTAAGAATTAGAGCTACCATTGTTCAAACGGGTTTCAGATAAAGCCAAACAACTTTTCTATCATTAATTGTATAGAATTAATCTATCATTGTATAGAATACAGATAATTTGCAAATTTTGTTGGAGGAAAAAAAAAAAGTTGGTTTCCTTTGTGTAGAAGCCACCCTTACGCTAGACTGTGCCTTTAAGTGAATATTGAGATGTTAAACACAGTACAACTTCAAAGAGATTTAGTTATTCTTAGTTATTCTTCACCATGTGTGTCACTTTTTTTTAGCTGTATAATAGTTCACATTTTTCCTCCTTACTTCATTTTCTAGAAAAGGTAAGACATTACATCCCTTAATACCAGTTTGCACTTGTATGCAATTTAAGATGCAAGTTTATATTTCAATTTTCTGATCTGCTGCCAGCAATATTTCTTCCTTGGGCTATTAAAGCAAGATGCTGAATCTCCAGGGCATTCAATGTGAAATACCATTATTTATAAAAATGCTTAATGTTTCTAACAAATCACAGGGTTTAAGAAAGCACAGATCGAAACCCACAAAACTAGAAGTCTGTCAAAAGGTGGCCTGTTACGTGAACAGCAAACTAAATGGATCAATAACTATGTCTGGATTCCCCATATCCTTTGCATCAGAAATATATAAAAATGTAAAAATGTTTACTTCCTCTGCAAACTTGGATACCAAAATATTTTAATTAGCTGCTCCAGTATGGAGTCAGATAGTTGTTGGCAGAGAAACTTTTTAGAGTTTGTTTGGAACTTTTATACTCTCTCAGTAATTTGGGGGAAATGCCTGGGAAAATTATGATTGGAAAAAGAAAAAAAAAAAAAGTTGTGCTCCTGGAGATGCCAAACGTACTTCTTGGAACCACAGAGAACCATCTGGTCAACTGAGTTTCATGTTGTCATGATGTGCTGTGATATCATTAGACTGCTTAGCTTGATGCATCAGAAGGATGCAGATCTGAGGTAGATCTATATGTGCTCCATACACACCTACTTTTGATGTCCCACTAACCATATAATGCTTTGGGTTGAAAGTTTAAGGATTAATTTCATGAAGAGTGAAGCCAAAGCAAAATTATTTCAGTCCAATTATTTCCAAAGCAACAAAGCTAGATTTGGAATTGATCTTCAGAGGTTTTTTTCCATCCAAAAAAGAATAAAAACCCATTAAAAAAACCCCTTTGCTTAAATGCATCTATCTACTTCCACCAAAATTCTCCCATCTCTCTCACACAAAGCTCATGGAACCCTCTCTTCTCAAAAGACAAGTTCAACATTAGCTATCAACCAGTGCATTGCTCCTGGGTGTAAGAAATATATTTTTTTACAGGAAGAACAATCATTCACTGGCAGAACCTCCCCAGGGACATGGCAGAGTCCCCATTGCTGAAGTTTTTCAAGATGCAAGTGGACAAGATGCTAGACAATCTCATCTAGGTTCCCCTTCCCACAAAAGGTTGGACTAGATGATCTTTCAAGGCCCCTTCCAACCTGGGTTGTTCTATGGTTCTACAATTCTGTATGAGGACAGCGTAAACAAAAGATCTTAATTACAAAGCAGATCTAAATTAGGAAAAAAATGAAATAAAATCATCAGTAAATAAGATTTGCTTCAGAAGAAGGAAGGCTGCTGCACTTACCTAAATAGCACTCTATTCCTTACCTACACATTGGGGGCACTGCCTTCTAGTGCTTTGAAACTGCTTTTAGTGGGATTCATTCTTAAGTATTTACAGCATTTATTTTGTGGCTATTTTAACCTCAGTTAAAACTTGTGACACCAAACCTTTCTCCACCAACTTAGGGTTTTAAGTTTGGACTTCAGAAGTAACAGCTACATCTAATACCTGAAGCAGCCAGTAAGGGCGTCCTTCACTGTGTTTTATGGTTCAGAAACCACCAGAAAACAGAGGAAGAGTATCTAAGCAGAAAGGTTTGAAAACACACTTCTAACAACCATTTTGCAGATACAAAAGTTTTCTTCCACAATATTTAAAATGGAGCAACAGGCAAAAGAGGAGTAAATGTTTGAAGAATAGCATGTTTCTAAGCTGCAAGAAGTAAATCACTTAGAACATGTACACCTCCAAGGAAAATTCTACTATACAAGACAGTCATTGCTGATTACTGCTGCTGTGCTATTTCCAAACTTTCCTCTCCCAAAGGTAAGTGAAAAAAAAAATTAGTTCAAGATGGTGGCAGGCAGTGATTTGAAGCTAACTTTGTGCTTTCAACTCCTTTTCCTCCCCTCACCTTGTTTTTACCCAAGTCAAATTTTCCCAGAAGAAAATTGGCTCTTGCCTAGAAAACATATTGTAAAAAGCTTTAAAAAGGGTATGTCAGTCCGTGACCATGAGCCAAATCAGGAGAAGGAACAGAAAGCATCTCAGAATCCCAACTAATGTCAATGTGCTCCTGAACCAATGCCAAGGTTATGACATATGTCAGAAAACATACGTAAGGATCTTTTGATATTTAAAAAACTAGTTTGTGTCAAACACACCGAAAACTACAGTTATTTTATTTTTCTCATGTTACTCGTTGTCTACATCATTGTCACATCATTTTGTCATTTTGATATAGGAGAAGTATAATAAGTTTAAATGAAGAGTTCTGTTTCTTGCAGGCAAGACAATGATTTTCTTAAAAAGAATTTATTCCAGGGAAAATGTTAGGATGTGGGCTTCAGTTTTGTAGTTCCTCACCTGCCCCTTTCACTCTGCCCCACTTGAGGAGAGAAGGGCGTGTGGGGAAAAGAAGAGGAAAAAGTTTTTCTTTGAACAACTCAGTGAGGGTGGGAACAAAACTACTAAAGACAAATAAAAAAGAAATAAAGTAGAAATAAAGAACACAGAATTTAAACATTATTACTGCAAAGAAGTAGAGGGAAACATTAAGAGGTCTGCAGCTAAAACCAGCTGACGTGCTAATTCATATCAGAGTTATGGTTATCAGGGCAACCACAGGTCCAAGAACGTTCTTCTCATGTATTGATTTTTGCACTGAGAATTCTTTTTAGTAGCTTGAAAACTGAAATGTCTTTACAGGTACAGACAGAGCACCCTGGAGCAAAGAAGGCTTCTTGGGGAATCCCGTATGTTCAGCACGGAGTTGTCAGGCTCCCTACGAACACTTTTACCTTCTCATGGCTTTATGATGTTAAAATGTTTTAAAAACCAGAACTCCGTATCTTTCTTTCTAATATTCATCACATACTTGTAGCCATTTGAAAATCCCTAGAAACTTGCTCTGTCAAGAACTGTCCCATTTCAGGACCCAAACACCTGCCAGAAGGGCACATCACCCATCCGTATGGTCACCTTTGAAATCAATGAGCGATGCAAAGCCTGGGGGGGTTCAGCAAACCACGCGAGTTTGTTCAGACCAAGCCTGGCAACAGAAACCAAGACTTCTGCACGACTGCACCATGCACTACTGAAAAGTTATCGTGCTGGCCTTTGCTCTCAGTCACAAAACGTTACTGATAATCCTCATTTTGATTAATATTTTTTGTTTGGGTTTTGCTTTAAGTTTAGCCTGCTGCTTATTCAAATAATTCTCAGGTATTCCTGCTCTTGTACTCACCAGTGGCTATTCGTACTGTTTGGCGAGGAAGAGTTATGGCACTAAATAAATCTCAGAGGAGATACAACCTTTAGAGTTGTCTCAGGCTGAAAAATGAATTGAATAGACAAGCAGAGCAACTGCTACGTTCCTTGGATGATTTACAAAATAACCTGCAGAAATGTAGAAAAGCATGTTACAGCTAGGATCAACCAAACACGGCAGGGGGGTGGAGAGAAGGGGGATGGAGGGAAGGGGGAGCAAGTGCACAGGGGTCTCTTTCACTTGGGCTTCCCAAAAACCAGCTTGGGGAAGGTCTGGTTTGGGGAGCTGAAGCCAGTGTGTGCTGATGAGGAAAGCTCTGGTGGAATGAAGTTATGCTAATTGTCAGCTGGTGAGATATGTACTGTCCAGCTGGAAGCAGGAATCAGAGCACTGCCGGTAATGATTTGAGTGCTAAGAGAAAAAACCTAGGTAAGGTTCTGAAAATTCCCTGAGAATTCCACATTGTGCACTCACACAAAGAATATTTGCTAAAACTGGTACTCTTAAATTTTGTCATTTAAATAAATTAACCCAATAGTATCTTAGAGCTCTACTGTTAATGACAGAAACATTTCAGACTTTGTCTAAAGGTCATTTTGAGGAAATATTAAGATTTTTTTCTATTGTCCTTTTGCAGAGTCATAATATAGCCAGGACTATGATCTGAATATCATCACAACTTCACATTCAGACAAACAAATCTGAACCAAAGATTCTGTACAGGAGAACATATTAATTAGAAAGACTTCTTTCAAAAAGATAAGAGAAATATTGACAGCTTTCCTACAGCATCAGAAGCACACTTGAACCAGTACTTTCCATGAACTGTATAATGACTAACAGTGCAAACGCCAGCTACAATCAAACACATGACCTCAGTCATAAAAGTATGACCTCAAAGTACATGCTACATATGTAGTTTCTTCAAAACAGCTGACATTAAGGACAGATTCCAGTGCTGAGGAAACTAATCTAGTTTTAAAGAGTTGCAATGCTGCACCAGAAGCTGTTTTCATTCTTCCCACCAGGATGCTAGATAAATTCTAATCTCGCCATCAGTTACAAAAGATTCTTATGACAACCTTGATTTTACAAAATTGGGTTATCATCCAGCCTGTGGACATTTTCCTATTGCATTCTGGGTTAATCCACGTGTACAGC
This sequence comes from Antrostomus carolinensis, assembly GCF_000700745.2. Lineage (NCBI taxonomy): Eukaryota > Metazoa > Chordata > Aves > Caprimulgiformes > Caprimulgidae > Antrostomus > Antrostomus carolinensis. Next base: position 6,044 of record NW_010315303.1, read on the forward strand.
CCACTTCTGTCAGAATGACAAAAGACAATTGATTTTGTTTCATGGTGTATTCTTATCAATGCTCTCCTCTGCTCTTAGCCAGTCTTTGACTGATAGGGTGTTAGAGGAAAGGTCCATTAATTGATTTGTAAATAATTACAGCTAAGTCTTCACTTTTGACTAGCTATCAACAAAGGCCTATCCTTTTTTCACTGGTGAATGCTTTCAAATCAGCTTCAGTGTCTAACTTTCAGCCACAAAATTCATTAAAATCATTAGGCACTTTTAGAGTAGCACCCACTGGTGACGGCAGAGGTAAGAGTGTGTCAGCATTCCTCTTATACCACTCATGAGGATGGATTAGAGAGAAGTAAAATAAACAAATAACATACCCAGAAAAAATCCAAAGGCAAATCAATCATTCCTTAAAGTAGGATTTAATTTTCAGACCTGGTGGAATTTCATTAGGTGTACAGAGGGGGTTGAAAAAGTGCATGCAGTACCTGGTACATGTGCTCCTGCACATGCAAAGCCTTTGGGTTCATTATCTGTGTGCTCACACATACACAGGTAATCTGTCTGCCCATGTTCCCAGCAATTTTTGAACCTGTTGACTAAATTCAGGCACATGTGACAGAGGACTGAGAGTCTCAAAGCTAATAAGTTCCTCCAGATTTTGTGAAAATACACAGCTGGGTCTCTGACTCAAGAGAGACTTATTTAGTGCCCTGATGGAGCAGAAGGCTGTAGAATGAGCTCCACAGCATTAGACACTTGAGAATTACACCCATATGGGGGGAAGAAGAGATATCCATCCAGGCTAAAAAGCAGACACATACACAAAAACACCCCCTGCTTTGTAGGTGCCCAAGTGAAAGGAAAAAGTAGCAGTCAGGACTCGTGTCAATCAGCACCTCTTCTCGGAAACCCAGGTTTCATTTGTTTTAATGGTTCTGGGTTTAAGGTTCCATCTTCTCCTTAGCATCTCAGGCAGAACAGAATACCTTGCACACAGATTTCAGTTTTCAGAGGAAAGTACAAACTCAAGTCTGAAAAGCAGCTATAATACTTAGAAAACCCTTTCATAGCCTGTTAAAATGTTGAAGCTGTGGTAAAAACATATTGAAGCTGTCACACACTCGAAGTACAAATACTCTTAATCCAAGCAACTGCATCGTATTTTGAGACCGTATTTTAAGCAGCCAGCACAAGGCAAGGCACATTACATTTAATTCCTTGTACATAATACCAACAAACAAGGTGCAGAGTCGTGTGAGAGAACTGACTGTTCAGCATTATAAAACAACTGACCAGAAAGCCTTCTCAAGAAGGCTGCTTTCCAGTGACAGCCACCTGCTTCCCATTAACAAGCACCTAAGTTTTCTACTTAGTTCAAAAGAAGAGAAAGGTACTCCTAAAACAACTATCCAGCAATTTATTATATTATTTTTGTTATTAATATCTGCTCCATTTGTCAATCCATGCTTTATACTGGACAAATATCTTATGAGCCTTTCAATTCCCTCGGCCTTTGCTACCAACTTGCCAGAAAGAGCTTAAGCTGCAATGCACCTCGCTACAAAGGTGTATGTCTGCACACCAGCAGGTCCATCCCCAAAACACAGAAATAGCAAAGGTTTGTGGGTTACAGTCTCTCTTCTGTGACATTTCCCATTAAATGTCCAGCCAACACCCATAACGTCAACGTTGAGCATCCACATGTTGAGCCACTGCTTGCTCACCGGGTAAGGGTACAAGTCACAGCCACAGCACATTCACCCTATACCAAAAAAGAGGCAAAAAGGCAAAAAGAGTTGAAAGTTCAAAGATTTCCAGTCTTTTGGATCCAGGGGAGGCCATCATTAGGGACAGCAAAATTAAGGCTTTACGTGGGTGAGACACAAAAAATGTCTGGGTCTCCTCATCCAGCCCATACCTGTTCAGCTGCAGTGGCACCTATAGAATCACAGAATCACAGCATGGTCAGGGTCGGCAGAGACCTCAGGAGATCATCCAGTCCAAACCCCCTGCCAAAGCAGGTTCACCCAGAGCAGGTTGCACAGGAAAGTGTCCAGGTGGGTTTGGAACATCTCCAGAGATGGAGACTCCACACCCTCTCTGGGCAGCCTGTCCCAGGGCTCCGACACCCTCACTGTGACACCATTCAGCTACCAAGGGAGAAGTCCATAAAAGATGAAGCAAGCCAAGCAAACAGGAGGCAGCCAGACGGTTACAGCGTAGCCACAGTGCACGCTCCTCACACCCTTGTCCCAACAGCAGTCACTGGGTTGCCTCAGGAAGATTTAGGAAATGGGCTCATCCATTAAGTACCTTTATTCCATTTGAAACATAAACAATCTGTTGGTCAGGCACATCTGACATCACCCGTGCAAATGGGGAAAGCTTTCTGACGAGTACTTTGTCAAGCACAGCAGTATCACCTCCTGCCCATGAAGCAGAGGAACCTCCTATCTAACAGATGTTTTCTCCAAGGCTCAGTCACAGCAGGTCTCTTGGCTATTGGTGAGGACTTAATAGGAGACCCAAATGTAAATTAGATAAACATGTTGCAAGGAAAGAAAAGCTGACAACGTGTTTCAATTAAAACCCCTCTAACCTAAGAATCTCTCTTTAAGCCACTCAGAGAAGCCTTTAATATCTGATAATCACTTAATAATATTTCACACTTACTGCTCGATAGGAACCTCAGCTACAGCTTTCGGAAACTGTGGCACCATTCTTGTTCCAGATGGCATAGAAAATAATTTAGAAACAACAAAGTTCAGCAAAACAGCAGGTTGATAGCAGCTGTTCAATTCCAGCACTTTGGCCACCCACTTCAGCATAACAGAGAGCTTGGAATCAGCTCCTGCTTCTCACGGGGCCCTTCCAACAGCACCAGAGCACGTGTGCAGTACGCTCGCAGAAAGGAGCCAGCCAAACAGGGAGGGTTCCTCATCCAGGCAGCCCTGTAGCACCTACAGCACTGCTCTCTTATTTTCCTTTTTTTCTTTCTTTTTTCTTTCCTTTTTCTCTCTTTTTTCTTTCCTGTTTTATTTTTTTCTTTTTTTTTTTTTTAATATGTGAACCTAGGTGAGAACAAGCAGCGAGATATTTCTGAGTTTAAAAACCACCTTTGTTAAAAAAAAAAAAACAACCAAAAATACAGTTCCTACAAAACAATTCCGGTTTGCTATAGCTAAAAATGCAGAAAATAATCTTCCCAAGCAGGAGTACACTGCAAATGAAAACAGAACATCTCTTGGGGTCAGAAAGGCTCTTATTACTGTTGTACCTAAATGTATGCTAAGTGTTATAAGAAATAGAGTGTGTCAAAAAGGGCCTTCTCTGGACCTGACAGATTTCCATTGCTATTTCTGTTTCTTCCTCTCCTCTCCTCTCTCCTTCCTGGTGCTTACTTTGGCTCTTCTTTCCTTCTGTCCCTTCAAAACCTCCTTCTCCTGGATTGGCCTTAGGGGCACAGAGGAAAAAGGAAGAGAGATTGCTTCACAGTCTCTTTAAAGGTCACGCAGTCTGAACGGGACAGAGACAAATTCAGAGTGACTTTAAGCTCCTCTGATTGTGCACACAAAGTATGCTGGAAACTGCACGACCACATTAAGGTGGTATTAAGCCTGATAAAATATACCCTGCATGTCACCAGAGGTGATTAGCCTGGGCTCGATGCCCCATGAGTCACAGACACATGGTTTCCAGGAGGCTCAGGATAAGCAAAACAACATGGAGACAAGTCCTAAGTCCTAAATACCCCTGGAGTCTGCAAAGGGCGGCATCAGCAGATCCAATCCATCCAGCGTGCATTAAGAGTGTGACCAGCAGGTCGAGG
>NW_010315304.1:0-3669 GCF_000700745.2 Antrostomus carolinensis
CAGCCCCCACTCCCCCTCTTCACCCCCCTAGGGTCACACAGGGACGGTGAGACCCAGCCAGGTCCACCCCAGCTCTGCCTGCTGGCCCTGGTCACCCTTCCTACCATCACTTGCTTGAACCCCCCGTTTCACCCCGGGACAGACCATTCGAGGAGGGGTCTCACATCACCCTGTGCTTCAAACCCCAGTCACCCCCCACCTCTCCAGGCTTTCTGGGGGGTGTGGTTCAGCACCCACCGTCCAGCCCTCCATCAGAGGGTGCCAAAACAGTTGCAGACTCCCGAGTTGTAGAGGTATTCACAATAATCCGGCAAGTGATCTGCCCTGACCCTGTTCTACAGCAGTCTGGCAGACCTCAGGGTCTGTTTTTAACCTGCTGTAGTGTTGGCTCTTAAAACTGAGCCTACAGGGCAAAACCCATCCTTTGGCTCTGGTTTTTAGTGGCCAAAGCCTGGGATTCCCTGTGAGGTTCCTGAGGACTTTGTCCACTGTCACAGGGTTTCTCCTCTATGGGATTAACCTCTGTGCTGTGAAACGTGGGCTTATTTACCCAGGGATTTGGCTGGGAATGGCCCCTTGGACCAGATTTGTGTGGCAGTGGTGTGAAAGCGAGCATCTGGGCTTTGACTTTCATCCGTGAGCGGCTGCGGACGCTGCCTTACCTTTGGTGTTTGGCTGGGATGTAATCTGCAGGAAGGGCTGATTTCCTGTCTTGTGGTTTTATGTCCAAGCCAAAGTGAAACTGTTTGTTGATGAGGCTCAATGTTTGGAAGAATCAAAGTGAAATCAGAAGGAAAAAAAAAGTTCTTTTTCTCTCCCTCACCTTCATTTTAATGTGCTCTCATGTGTCTCGGGAACAGGAAGGGTTTGGATGACCATGTTTCTGTGATATTTGTTTTGTGGTGGGGAATACAGGATGGCTCACACGTACAGTCCCTGTTCCTGTAGGGATTTATTGCTTCAACACTGAGGAAGTAAATATTCTGCTGCTTTATGCACCTTAGAGCTGCCCCGGTATCTGACTGAACAGGGCTGTGCTCTCACTTTACTCACTCTTTAAACAAAAGAGATTGGACGCAATCTACAACAGGCAACTCTGATGTCAGGCTCACTTTTTAAGGAGGACAAACATGTGGCACCGCAGGTTTTATATCCTCTTTTTGGGAGCTTGAGGTTTTGTGTTCACCTTTGTCCCTTTTCTTAAAGAAAAATTTCCCCAGTTTCAGCAGCTGGACTTGAGGAATCTCCAGCTGCTGCTACCCAGAACCTCGGAGCCCTCTCTCTCTGATTTGAAAATGGCATCTCACAATGTAGGACAGGACTGCCCTGGTCTAGTAAATCTGTTGAAACAAGATTGCCTGCCAGGGTTTGGATCCATGTGCTGCGCAGGGCTGGGAGGGGTCAGTTTGCCGATCCGGCAGGCACTGATGTCCCTTCCACATGCACTGGACATCTCGCTGAGAGACTAGGAGCATCTTCACCCGCCCAGCCTTGTCATGCTGATGAATATCTCTTGGGCAGAGCACCAGGGTTGTCTTTCCTCGTTGCAGATCCCAGTATAGTGCTTTGTACTCTGTGAATCCTGGGGATCTTTGCCTTTTGAGGAGACTTTGTTCGTGATGTTCAATAAGCTTGGTATAAAATAAGCTGGTTTGGTCCCATTAAAAATATCTCTGGCTCTTCTTTCTGTGATTTATTCTGACTGGTTAACAAGAGATGATCAACTGCCTTTGTTTACTCAGTAACCTGCTATAAGTGGTGGCTGCCTCCAGAATTTTGGTGCAAGCTTTAGACAGGGCTGGAAGCTTCCATGCTTTTTAGGGATATCAACAATAAAATCCATTGAGAGAAATCTTAACGCGTTTTCCGGGCAGCGGCAGTGCTCTGAGGTCCCACGCTGGTGGCTGACTGCAGGACTGGTGATATTTGGGGCAGTTACTGTCATATTTAGACAACAATCTTATGTTCCAGGTGATTCTCATTTGACTTCTCTTGCCTTGGTATCATCTCGAGAGGCATCTCCTTTTGTTTTGTTCCTTTAACCTGTGGGAACAGAAAGAAATGGAAGAATATCCTTCCTTGCACAAACTGTTGTATCAAAACCTTTTGGCAGCTCTGTCAGCTGGCACAGTGCAACAGCAACTGCATGTTTGTATTAAACCCTGCGTTTGGAAACAGTTTTAATCTTCGTGTCAGTGCAGTTTGGGCCAAACATGAAATTACTCTGCACTGGGGAATTTGAAGTAATGAAAAATGACACCGTGCATTCCTAAAAAAATGGAGGCGATGGTAGGAAGGGCAACAAATGGGGATCTGCTTTTTGGCATTCTGCAGGTCAGTCGAATAATTGACTTGTGAGCACGAAGTTTGTGGCTGAACATCCTTATTAGATGAAGCTGAAGAAGTAAGAGAGCCTTCAGGTGCTCAGGCTTTTCTGTAGCTCTGAAGCAGGAAAGAAGTTCAGAAGAATTGCTGTAGTTTTAACTGGAGTTTCTAACAACAGAACCCTCCAACAGAAAAGGCACATGGCGCCTTTGGAGCAGAGAGGAGAGTGCACTTACCCCCTCCCTGGAGGGACAGCCGGGTAATGTGGCTTCAGGTGGTTCAGTGGCTGAATTAAGTCCCCATTTCACAGCATAAAGGATCAGTTTTGTGCTTGTTTCAAGAGGGTCCACTGTCTTTTGGTCTGTAGCTTGCAGAAAATAAGTCTAAAATGTGAAGTTGGTGGACAGCTTCTCGTTCATCTCTGCGTTTCTCATGCTTACTCATCCTCCACGCTGTGCAGTCCTGGCTTGCGGAAGCTGGTGCCTTTATATCACCCTCTGTTCCACAGCTGCTGTTTTCCTTCCTGCCTGTCCCAGGGCACAGAGGCACATGTCCAGACGCACTTCAGCTTTGTTGCAAGTTCCCTTCTCTCTGTATACCTCTTTCAGACACCTGCACAGTAGCAAGCACGTTAAGTTGAGCTGCCTTGGCTGCGCTGCCTAATTAAGTAATTTTTTTTTTAAAGCTGTGCAATAAGATGAGAGGTCATCTCACTTTGATATCAAACTGTTCTGCAGCTGGAAGCAGTGAAACAGTGGTGCTGCTCTCAGGTCACTGGCAGCCTACCCTTTCAATTGATGAGCTTAACTCAGGGGCTTTCTTTTTGGTTGGAGGTGAGTTGCAGGAAGAAAAGTGTGTATTTTGCCTTGGCATTCGAGTGTTTCTCCTTATGTCTAAGCACTTCCCTCCCAGCCTGACCGTTCAAGCTCTTCAGGTGGTTATATGACCTTTGCTTTCCTCTTCCCATACCTTTAAAGGAGTTTCTCTTCCTTGTGCAGCTGTCTTCTGCTGGACTTTAGTCAGGCTGGGACCTCACCTGGTCTGGATTAAGGGGTGTCATGCTAGCACGTGGTAGCTATCATGCATTAACTGACTTGTACATGCGGGTGTTGACAGCCCATGCGCCTGCGAAACTGGTTAAGCCTCTGGAGGAGCAAGTAGTGAAACAAAAGCCATGCCCGAGGTCCTTGCAACCCTTATTTCCAGCGTGGTGTTTCTTCTGGTGCTCCCCACTTTTTTCTACAGCCCTGCCTAGCCAAGGAGTTGTACTTCAAGCAGCATCCGAAACCTCCTCGTCTGAGATCCCTCAGCCTGGGGTGATTCATAAACTAGTGCAACCTGTCG
>NW_010315304.1:3702-8895 GCF_000700745.2 Antrostomus carolinensis
GCTATCGAGGAGATGCGTGAGGTTACTCATTAGCTGTTCTGTATGCATGGTGCTCAGAAGAAGGCTGTGCTAAAACCCCAGGGAATGGCTCCAGCAGGTTGCAGACAAGCCAAAAGACTTTTCTGCAGCACATGGATTCAGTCAGCCCCTGCACGCTTCCATTGCTCACTCTTGCCTTGTTGCAGCTCAATTGCTTCTCACCCCATTAACCACAAAATTAAGATGACTGAGCTCAGGACATGAGTTGCTGGGGGAGGGAGGGATTAAAAAGTAACTTTTTTTTTTTTTTTTTTTTTTCTTTTTACCCACACCCAGCTGTCAAGTTGCCAGGCTGTTCTCACAGTAGGACTTCCAAGTTTAAAAAGTACTTTGTTTCGCTAATAGCTGGGGAGAGCAACACTCCAGAGGTCCAAGTCTGGCTATCAAAGAGGGATCTTTTTATGGAAAGTATTGTGTGTAAAAGAGAAGATAAAAATAACTGGGTGCATTGCAGGTGAGGGAAGAAAGGCGCTTTCAGTAGAGGTGCAGAGGACCTTTTTTTAAGCAGTCAGCCTGTTTGATGGAGACAAGTGGGAGATGCTCTGAGTACAGGTGAACGCAGCTGTTATGCCAGCAAAATGAAAACCTCCAAAAGTAATCGGTGTCACACCTCCAGCTCAGTCTTCCTAGATGTTTCACCTTTTCAGAGCAATCATTGGTATCTTAGCTTGCTGGTCTGAATGCCCTGGGTGGCAGCTGACACTTATGAACCAGGACCAGTTGTGCCTGGACACTCATTTTGTGAAGCTCTGCTGTGTTTTGTGGGCAGGTGAGGTTTGGGAGATGGTCCTGGGTGTCCAGTGACTCTGACCATGAGTGAATGAATTTGTGTCCCTCTTCAGGTCTCTGGAAATAAGGAATACTTGGAGTAGGTAAGTTAGTAATCTGCAGAAAGGGCTCCTGTGCCAAAAGCGTGTTGAAGTTTTTAAAATGTGGCTCTTGGCTGAACAGGAGATAACATCTGCCCACGAATCTTGCCTTCCTGATACTAGATAGGCCTTAAATGGTGTTGGCTAGTCATCTCCTTGGTCATTTAAATTCATAAAGCCATCCACATGGTGCCTTTCACCCCATCCTGTTCCCAGTTTACAAGTGGATGGCAGGCAGCGTGGATAATGTGTAAACTAATGATGACCTGTATCTAGTGCTGATTTGTCTTTGCTCTCTCTCCTTTCAGGATCCCTCGGTGACACAGCTCACAAACACTAGCCAAAGTGGCTTGGATGAATTCAATCCCTTTTCTGAGAGCTCCCAGCTGGTATGTGCCACACGTCTTGGCGTTAGGTATCTTGGTGATGGTTTTAGCAGTGTAGAAGGTCCCTTGATAGGTGAAGATTTAAAAGAAAGACATTTACAACTGATTTCCCCATGGAAAGGAGTTCATTGTGTGCGTGGTGAGCTGCAAACAACTGTTCCTCTGCTGGAGCACTAATAAAGTCCCAGCTGGAGCTCTCCACTCACACGGAACAGCTTGTCTGAAACTCTCTGCTGGCTCACAGTAAAGCTATATGAAGTGTGAAGGGGAAGATGTTTTGTGGCAGGACGCATGAATATTTATTTGGTCTCTGGGTTGGGAGCTGAACTGCTGCAGCAAGATCGTTGATGGATCACTGCAAGAACTTCATTCTTATTTCCTGGCTGCTGTCATGTTTGAGATGGGAAAAGGAGAACAGGAAACCAGGGTAAACCAATATTTGCAGTTCAAACAACTGATCAAAATCCCTTTTATTTTTCTTTCTCCTTTGCCTAATACCTGTAATCCTCAGGTGCTGCTCCCCCAGTGCATTAAGGAACTAACAATTTTTTTGAAAATGCAGAGTTGCTTCCCACTAGTGCTTTCTGGTTTAGAAGTGCTAAAACTCAAACTATTCTTTGCTGAAAGAAGCTCTATGTAATGTTTTTGCCTTTTTGCTTGCACTTTTCATGCAGAGGAATGCAGCACGGACGACGCCGGCCACACAACCCTCTGGCCACTCGCAGCCTGCTGTTCTGCAGACATCTGTGGAGCCCACTCCCCAGGTATGGCAAACCCTCAGTGCTGCCTGTGGGAATAGAAGGGGAATGGGATTCTCTGGGTTTGGATGTGGGAAACTGCAGGTGACTTTTTAAACTTCCATTTGTATGTCCCTTGCGAAGCAGATCTCTATAGGGAATACATACACACAATTCTTTTTATGCCTTTTGTTTGTCCCTCTGGTGACAGCTCACTTCACCTTGTGTCCTGTTTCCTTTGCCTTCCCTCTGCAAACACTGAAAATTTATCCTGTGAATGCTTTTAGCTCAGTTCTGGTGACTGGTCAGGCACTCTTGGTTCCAGGGGTGTAAATGCAGTCTAGCTATACGTTGCAGCTGCTGCTTAGACTGGCTAGCACATACCTGACTGCCAGGATGACCTCATCCAAAGAACAGAGAAACCAAGGCTGCTAAGAGAAAGGATCAGGTCTCAGAATAATGAACAGGTAAAGGAGATGCTTAAGAGTATCTGGTATGCAGCTGCCTTGCCTTTCCCTTGAAGCTTCTCTCCTAGTGGGAAGGGAATTGTCCAGGTAAACTCGGGAGTCTGGGTCACTGCTCTGTGTTATGAGCACTTAAGAGCAGTGAGGCTAACTGGAGGTTGAAGAAGCTGCAAGAAGAGCATAGCTTTGCTGAAAGGGAAGGGCACAGAGGATGGGTGACAGGCTGGATAGCCTCTTGAGAGCTCTTCCAGCCCTGTCTTCCCATGGGATAAGAAAGGAACATCTGTGTAGAGTTCTGCATTGATCTTGATTTTGTTCTCCAGTAGGTAAGGTAAAAAGCCTCAAGATGTTTCAGATAAGCCATGGGTGTTCAGATCTCAACTTGTCCTCAACTGCTGCTATTAAATTGCCTTTGCTTCCATTCCAGTTTGGCATCTGCTGTGTTTTCTGCTGGTGTTGTTGCCTCGGTTAGGGAAGGACTTACCATTCTCTCCCCCTACTTTAGGCTGTGGCTGCAGCAGCACAGGCTGGGCTTCTTCAGCAGCAGGCAGAATTAGAGAGGAAGGCAGCTGAGTTGGAGAAGAAGGAAAGGGAATTGCAGAGTAATGCAGCCAGTATTAATCGTGAGTACTGCTTCCTGCCCTGCCCACAATGAGTGCGACGCCCAGGGAAGCCTGGGTCGCTTGGTTTATCAAGGTTTAATGAAGGTTCAGTCTGTCCAAGCACGTGCAGCTTTTCACAAGCTGTGCATCTCTCCTCTAGTCCTCCACAGCTGTGGCATCCCTCTTGGGACTGTAGCTGTCATCTCATAGCTTACAAGGTGGGAAATGAGCTTGGAGATGAGATGCCTGAGACAGCTCTGGTGGGTTTCTGCCCTAAAATGTGCTCCCAGCATCTGCACTTAACCACCTTAAAGTTCTTCAAACACCAATTTTGTATCTGTTACCCGAGCTGTTGAGTGACGCTGCCACGTTAAGGCTTTTCACTGAGAGCAATAAAACTTTTTTTGCAGTCTCAAGGCTCTCTTAACCACAGCAAAAAAATGTTGTGCCCATATCTTGGTTTTAAATGGCTGAATCTGGACTTGTAGCACCAAGTGATGGTTGTGGTGGCCCTTTGGCCATTGCAGGGGAATTCTGCCTCTCACAGAGGAAAGCCCTCAAACCAGGCTGACCTCCCTCGTTGCTGCCTGCTCAAACCTAGTTACTTACTGAGACACAGCCTCTTCCACGGTTTTCCTGTCAGTATGTATGAATGCCTACTTGCAGATTATGGTGTGTGGATGAATCTTTGAATGAGAGGAGAGCAAATGAAAGACTGCTCCTTTCTCCTTTCCACAGCGAGGCAAAACAACTGGCCACCTCTTCCCAAGAAGTGTCCGATCAAGCCATGTTTTTATCAGGATTTTTCCGCGGACATCCCTGCTGACTACCAGCGGATATGCAAGATGCTGTACTACTTGTGGATGCGTAAGTCATAGCTTGAACTGCAGTAACAATTCTTTCAAAGAAGATTCTGTATCAAATGCTTTGACCTACGATAAATTCTGTAGGTGGTGTCTGCAAGGCTAAAATAACGTCTCCCTTCCTTTTTTATGAAGGCAAATGTGAAGGATTCCAAGTTTATGCCTTGAGAATAGCTCATTCATGACAGAATATTGATCGGTGTTTAATGGAGATGTTAACAACACTCCTGAGACTCTGAAAGACAGCAGATAGCGCAGTTCAGACATCAGGAGCAAAACAGTCTCAACCGTATTTGTCAGTTCTGGTGCTCCGAAAAAGATTTAAGATTTGGTTGTAAGCAACAGGATCAGATGAGGTTCTTAGGTTAAGCACTGTTGTCCTTTCAAGAGGAGAAGGGAAATTAGATGGCCCAAAGGCTCTCTAATTTCTGCAGAGCTCTGTGTGTCCAGTAAGAGATTAGGGATGCTTGGAGAGACTTTTCCAAGGATTTACTGATGTTTCTTCTCTCTCTCTCGTCCTGAACAGTGCATTCGATTACCCTGCTCCTCAACCTGCTTGCTTGCCTGGCATGGTTCACAGTCCAGACAGAAAGAGGAGTAGACTTTGGTCTCTCGATCCTGTGGTTTATTTTATTCACCCCTTGTGCCTTTCTCTGTTGGTACCGACCAATATACAAGGCTTTCAGGCAAGTACCATTTCCCTCTGTAACTGGGATATAGCTTTTAGTGGGAGGAGCTTTGGTTTTATCTGTTCTGATTGTATATTGCCTGCAGGATTTTTCCAGCTCTTTGCATCATTAGAAGTATGTGATGGAACTTGATTATGCTGGTCCTTTTTCATCTTGGAAGCCAATTGTAGGGTCCTACTTTTTATTAATTTCTGAGAAACTGTCTGGTACGTTAGTGTGTTGAGCACACTGCGCGTGTTAAAGAAGCTGCCTTCCTTGTGCCAGGCAGGGCGGTGGTTTTGCGATGTGTATTCACAACGTATTGTGAGTTGTGTTCCTGCTTAAGCTCTTCCTGAAGTCACCTCCCCTTAGCGGCTTTTCCCTGGAGCAAGGAGTTCACTGAAATTGTTTCCCTCCCCTTAGAGAAAGGAGTCTGTGCGGTTGTCATGTCCCTGGGTTTCACTCCTGCTGCCGTCTCTCCTGCAGGTCTGACAGCTCCTTCAGCTTCTTCGTCTTCTTTTTCATCTTCTTCTGCCAAATAGCAATCTACATCATCCAGGCTGTC
>NW_010315304.1:8920-13272 GCF_000700745.2 Antrostomus carolinensis
CTTTGCAGGCTGGCGTGTCACCACCCTGCACGGATGCTTTTTCTCACTGCAGCTGTGACTGTCAGAAGCTTTGGGGTCTGTTGCTCCTCCATTTCTGGCAACTCTCTGTTCTCCAGTGGTTTTCCTCTCTCACCTGATACACAGCTTTGGCAGGTCCTGGCTGGGCTTTCCTGCGCTCTTCCCATCCTAATCCCAGCCAAGGCAAACACCTTTTCTGCTGCGGGCCAGTGCTGAAAGGAGTACGTGAAATCTCCCACACCTCCTCTGCTACCTCCCCTTTGCTTAATACCTATAATACTTACCCCTTCTTGATGCCAAGCCTCTCACTGACTGCATCTGCCTTGTGTTAAAATGGAGGCTGTAGCATGAGGAATCTCTGTCCCAGAGTCTGGGCATGGCTTAACTCAATACTGCTGCTTGCAGCCTGATTCTATCCCCAAACTGTTCCTGAATTTATCTTGAGTGTGTTATCAGTGGGCTGCGCTTCAAAAAAATAAGCGGAGAGGGTTTTACCCTCACCCTTTCTTGATGGCATTGTACAGAAGGGTAAGTCAGGGCTTCTGGAGTGGTTACAACAAACCTCTTGTCAGCATTTGTTCCCTGCAGTGAAAGCACCGCTTTCTTTTTGCCTTGCTGTGTTGGCCACAGATCAGATTCCGAGTTACTGTGAACAGTGAAAAGGTTAACAGCTAGTGGTTTTCCCCTGGGGGACAGCCTTCAGGTGATGAGTGCACTGGAGCTGCTGTCTATTTTTGCTCGCTGCCTGCAGAAGGGCTCATGGGCAAAGCTGTCCTCGTGCTCCCTCCCCTGCTAGCTGGTGCTGCCTTAGTCATGGGGAGCTGGGAAAGGGCGCTCCGTTTTCAGTCTGACTTTGGAGATCGTGCATTGAGCTTTCTGTGTTTCCTCGAGCCAGACAGCACATTTATTTTTGGCTGTAGTGCACGGGGTGCCTTTCGGCTTCCTTGTAATGAGCAAGAAGTTGTGCAGCACATCAAACGGGATGGTTTGGCTCGTTTGATTCCTTCTCCTGGTTTGCTTGGTTTAGCAGTTGGAAATATTCCTTTTTCCAGCACCCAGGAGGGTGTTTTGAGTGAGGCATTGTGGTACCTTCACCTACAGCCAAGCACTGGTAACCCCTAGTATCTTTCCTGCCCCTTCCCTTCAACAACTGCCAATTTCCTCCTTTCTGTAGCTTTTTAATTCACCCCTTCCTTCTTCTTCCTCCTCCTGCCAACACTTGCAGAGCTGTCAGGGTGACACGTAGGTCTAGACTCCAGATCTGCCAGCTGCTCTCTTCTGATGTAGATGAACCAGCTGCTGGGCTGAATTTTGAGAAGGTGCTCGTGGAAGTGACTCAATCTACGACCATGCCAAGGATATTGATTGTTGCTGAAAGGGGGTGGGCCAGGGCTGAAACGCAGGTGGGGTGCGTGTGGTTCTCTTGTATCTGGATGAATTACCTCTAAAAATGAGAGTGGAAATTCTAACCCCCAAATGAGTGCCTGGATGGGCTTTGGATCCCCATTTCCACAGCTGCTACATTTGGTTTTGCACTTCCCTGTAACCTTCCCCAAAAGCTCTTGTGCAACCACCTCTGCTCCATCTCATCCTGTGAACTGGATGCTCGCCGTGCTCACCCTGCTCTTCTCTCTCTCACAGCGGATGGATCGCGGCACTGTCCGAGCTGCACGGGAACCTGGCGGTGGCTATTATCATGATGGTGGTGGCAGGATTCTTCACGCTGTGCGCGGTTCTCTCGCTCTTCCTCCTGAAGCAGGTGAGTGGCTTGCAGGCAAGGTGAGGGCTCAGCTGAATTGCTGCAGGTCAGGCTGCTCCCAGGGTATCCTGGGGTTGCCACCTCCCCTCGTCTGTTTGTGGGGATCAGGCTGCTTTTGAAGGTGTGATCTGAAGATGTCATTGTTAGGTCAAGAGCTTTTAATGAAAATACTTTTCCTTGTGTTTCCCACATTGATCCCAAGTGGCTTGAACACTAAGGGGACTCCCAGGTGAGAAAGTAGCCTTTGAGGAGGGAACAAGAGGCACAGATGCTGGTTTAACCACACGTGTTGGAATGAAGGAGGGTATAGTAAGGCTTTGCTGTGTTGGCTGCTGTCCAGAGAAGGTGGCCAGCGAGGTCCCAAATGACAACCTCATCAAAACACAGACATCAAATTCCTTGCACCTCCCTTTAGCTCGAGTCTGTCCAGAGCTGGCTGAGCAGTGGAGGCAATTCCTTTATTTGGATGTCTAGGGCTTTAAAGTCACTACTGCTCCAATCTTTTGGGGCTTTTCAAAGCCTGGTGGGATCCAGACCAGTGCCTTCCCTCTGCCTTCTGAATACAAGCCTCCCTTCTTCCTTCTGATCGACCACACAAGGGTTGCTTTTCTGCAATTAGCTGCAGAAATCTGGCTTTGGGGAAGGCAAGGACAGACTAAATTGATCCTGTTTCTATTGTTTCCTCCTCCTTTTCTCCTAAATTGTGTCTGGAAGGAAATATCTGATGCTTGTAGTTGCAGGCACCTTTGGGTCCTGCCCTGTCTGTAAATGCAGGGTTTAGGTGTCTGTACTGTCACCGTGTGGGGAGAGGAGTTTTTGATCTGATAGCTGCCATTTTGCAGAGTGCTCCATATTTTACCAGAAATTAGGATCTCCTGAAATCTGCCACATCATGTGCTGGGTGAGATGGCACCGATGGCTTCAGTCCATCCTCTCTAGCTGCCAAGAGCACTGGTTAGCAATGGGGCCAAGGAAAAGCACACTGGCAAGCAAGGGGTGTGCAGAAAGCCCACAACTGCATGCTGATTTGCTTTTTTCAAATTAATTTTAAAATTACTTTTCCTCTCTCTTCCTTTTTTCCTAGGTGCATTCTCTGTATCGACGCACAGGAGCCAGTTTCCAAAGGGCCCAGGAAGAGTTTTCCCAAGGCATCCTCACCAACAGAAGCTTCCAGAACGCAGCCACTGGGGTGGCCTCCTCAGCTGCACAGAATGCTTTCCGGGGAAATTAGCCCTTCCCTGGGCTGCCTTCCCTTCGCTTCCTCCGCTGTCATCACCCCAATGTTTTTTTTTTTTTTTTTTTTTTTTTTTAATTTTTTTTCCCCTAAAGATGCACTTTTCAGGGGTATCATGTTAGCTCTGTGATGCCGACTCCACATGAGGTCTAGTTTGTTTTGTTTTCTTTTTTAGCTTCAGCTGACCTATGTTTATGACGATTAGTTTTCCCTGTCTTGTTTTAGGGTGTGGGGAGATGGGGGAGACATTCTCTGAAGCAAATATATTTCTCTATCCAGGACATACTGAGTGTTTGTCTCTCTTCCTCCCCTTGCCCTGTCTGTAGCAGGAAGGCGAGGGGAAGCTGTTTTTTTATTTTATTCTCTTCTGTCGGCCTTTGCTATGAAGAATTTGATTATCTGCTGGGTTTTTTTTGGCGGGGGGGGGGTTGTAACTTGCATGTAGTTTATGTCGTTAATTTTAAGAGTGGAAACTGTACTTTTGGTTTATTACACTTCCACAATGCTGCGTTTTGACCTGTTAACTGCTACAGCCTCCTGAGAGTTGGGGTAACATGGCACAAAGGAAAACTTGGGAGCATAGGGGGTTAAAAGGAGGGGAAATTTATTTTTCTTTGGCCTCCCCATGGCAGATCCTCTCTCTGCTTCCATGAAGATCTTGCAGATGATGTCCCTCAGGGCTCCTGTGCCCTTTTGGCACAGAGAGGGGAGAAGGGGTTGGTGGGGGCTCCAGGGGTCTTCACTGGGGCCATAAACCAGTGGAAGGAAAGGAAAAGGGATTTCTATTGGACTCGCCACAGGGTGCCCACAGTGTCCTTCTCCAGACAACCTCAAGAGCATGATTGAATTTTTTTCTCCAGGGACAACTCTTCCCTGCCTTCCTCCTCCTCCTCCCACATATTTTTTTGTTTTTTCAGCTGGAGAAGAACTCGTTTAATGCATGTTTAACTCCAAAATCCTGTGT
This sequence comes from Antrostomus carolinensis, assembly GCF_000700745.2. NCBI lineage: Eukaryota > Metazoa > Chordata > Aves > Caprimulgiformes > Caprimulgidae > Antrostomus > Antrostomus carolinensis. The sequence continues at coordinate 12,896 of NW_010315304.1, forward strand.
CTGGAGATGGAACATCCCTTTGGATGTGGATGCTGTGCAGGGGTTGTGGCAGGGTGTGACAGGGACAGTTTCTGCTCGATGCTGGAGAGGGTTTGACTTGCAGATTTGCCCCTTTTTGTCCCTCCTGCCCAGTGGGGGGGTTGGATTTTGTGCCCTTGTCTTTCATTGGGGAGGGGGAAGGTTCTGCCTGGCACCTCACCCAGAAATTGCATTTTTACACCCTTTTTCCTTCTGTATTGTTTTTATTCCCTGCGTCTGATCTTTTCATGTTAAAAATAATGATGATAATAATTAATAATAAAATGTATATGTGCTGGAAAAGAAAACACACCTCCTGGCGATGGGGGCGTGGCTGGGGCGGAGGGGGCGTGGCTGGG
>NW_010315305.1:0-15012 GCF_000700745.2 Antrostomus carolinensis
GCTCCCGAGGTCCCGTCCAACCCCTAGGATTCTGTGATTTGCCACCACACAGCGTTATGGAGATGTAACATTAACACAGTGCAAACAGCAGTGAAAATATTTGCAGGGTAACCAATTCCAGAGACAACAGCGTTAAAATAAAGAATTTCAGCGCAGACTCCTCTGCAAAATACGACTAAACAGACAAGTAGAAAAATTAGCTTTAAATAGTAATGGAATGAAAACAAGCAGGTGGCACGTGTATATCTGAATTGCAGTACACTGCAAGCACGGCTTACTTTTGAATTGTAATGTAGATGCTGTGTTACAACGGTGTAAGGAGAATAATAACTTGAGATGTTGAATATCTTCGAGCCTTCTCTAAAGTAGCATAGTCATAATTACGTGGAGCTGATGGACTGTCAAGCACCACCAGTTATTTTCATCCTTTTGTTACCAATACCAGTGCCAAAGGAGGGGAGCTCAAGACTGGTAGGATTTGGATCCTCTTACCAATCAAGGCTATGATATGCAGCTTTAACGTTTCTCCAGAGAGTCTTTTACTGTGCTTTTTGATCAGAAAATCTACAAAAATAAGGTTTGAGATCCTGTACTAGGTTCATTGGCACATGTGTATGTGTGACATACAATGAATCCAGGCACACCTGAGAAACAGCAAAATGCTGCCTCCTGTAAAGCCTATTACTGTTACTCTGAGCAGCAGAATAAGGCCATCTCTTTCCTGATGACTGGAAAAATCTCTATTCCATATATTTTTTAAAACAAATTTAAGAAAAGGGAAAATTAATGGTTATAAACACAGCTTAAGTACCTTAAACCACAGCAAGCATAACTATGAGTCTCTCACTGTGCAGCATCTGCTTTCTCCATACGTATTTCCCCCCTCCTCTGGCAGTACAAGGAAATCAACTTGTTTTTCACTGCTGCTGCTGCTGTTCATTTTCTTAAAAAAAAAAAAACAACCCTTCTAAAAAGTGAAAGTTATATAGGTTAATAATTAATTAATACAATGTACATTCTATATTCTTTATTTCCAGTATCCTTGTGCAGCTATGCTTATTCTTTGAACTCATTTATCCACAATTACTATTAATTTGAGGTAGGATAAGAAAAGGTTCAGCCTCCCTGCTCTGCAGTTTTTCCTATTTACTGTTACTGTGGTTGCTACAGGGATTCACAGTTGTCACCCTGTTGACTCAAGTTCTGAAATGGCGATGCTGAAGAAGCAGAAAAGGCAAACGTATGCAGAAGAGAGGCAGCAGTGCAGGGATTTAAAACACAGTCAAATTTCGCCTTAGTAACCTGGGAGAAAGCACAGCATACTGATGGTGACAAATGAGACAAGTCTTGTGCTGCCAGCGTAATCCAAGACACATCTGTTAAAAACACAAAACACAGCAGCAGTGGTGTTGTCTGTGAGATACACCTCCTCCAGAAAAGGGTCAATGCTGATGAGGACTGAGATACAGTGGCAGGGGTATATCTGGATTTACCTTATCAAATAGCACTGAGGAATCTGGCAAAGGCCAGTGAAGGGTGGCTTTATCAAAAGCAGATAGATTGATTCAAAAATCACTCAAAAAGTTTGAGGGTTTGATTTTGGGTTGGTTTTTTTTTAAAGCTAAAAATGCTATTCTATTCTCTGAAGCGATTGCTAGGATTTTGGTGCTTTTACTGTAGCGCTGAATTAAAAGCAATTCAATTAAATTAAAAGTACTTTTAATGTAGCCATTTTGCAATAGAAAGCACTAACTTGCACGTTTAATACAACTTTAAAAAAAAATCTGGATCTAAAATAAGTGCTACGCAATGTTAAGATAAAAAGTTTCTTAGGTGAATAGCCAAGGGAAAATGTCAAGGGCTGAAATATGCAAATCTGGGTCTTACTGCAAGGTTCAAAAATTTCATTAAAATTGAATCTCAAACATAGGAAGTATACACATTCAATCTGTTCAAGTGATTACTTTTGTATTTTCAAGTATGTGCTAACAAAAAAAAAATAAAAATCTATTAGCATTACTAAATTGCAATTCTTCCCAGACAATTTGTTACAGCAATGTAATAGGTGTTAAAATAAATCAGAAATATATATTTCCTCCTCTTCCACAGGTCTGGCCATAGCGTGGTATGGTTTTCACAGAAAACCATAAACTGAAAGGATTTAAGCTCAAACATTTATCAAAAACCAGACCTGGAAAATAGCTCAGGAGGACAATTAATCCACCCTTTACCCAAGAAGTTCAAGGATACCCATATAATTTCTGATAAAGACTTGTCTAGATTTTTTTTTTTTTTAAAAAACAGGCATTAATGACATTATTCTGGTTGTTATCATTCTGAACTGCCAAACTGATTTCTCTACAATAATTTCTTAAGGTCGTCAGTACTCTTTTGGACTGCAATCCTGTCTTCTACAACACACCATCCTGTCCAGTTATTAGGTGCTATTTAAAAGCGTAATAGATAGACTCTCTATTCCCTTGTTTAGATTGCTAATGAAAATAATGAATAACACTGAGTCAGGTTAGCTCTTTGTAATTTTAACAATCCTTGAATTCTGATAAAAAACTTAAGAACTAAGCTACAGTATTTTTCCAATCATTTGCATACTCGCCTGCAAGTCATTTCACATATACTGTATTTTACTACTTCGGTTATTGGAACTAGAACACCCCCTCCAAAGAGAAGAGGATTACTTTTTAAAATAAATAAATAAATTACTTTGACCCAGTACAGAGTCAGATGGATTTCCCAAGAAAAAAATGACTGTGTTAAAGGAAAACAGGTTGACAAACATTAGGTGCTTAATGCTTCTTGGACTACTTGTTCTAGCATTCTGATCTGTATATATTTGTTTTCTATGTCACAAAAACCATGAGTTTAAAAAATAGTAGTTAAAAAAAAAAAAATCAAAATCTGTTTCTAGAACAATCTTCTTTCTTATACTGAGACAGTGAACACATGCAAATAGTCTTGATGACAAGAATAGTGAGGTCAGCTTTTAATATATTTTTTATTCTACTTTTTGCATCTGTGTATACATTTTATATTTTACACTTCTTTCACTACCTTTTCTTTTTGAAGTATGAAAATCTCATGTAACTGCTTGTGTTTGAGAGGTAGAGCTTCAAATTTTGCAAGAGTATTTGCACATAATTGAGCGGGAGAAACCTGGCGAGGAACAATGAACACTTGTCCTCACTCAAGCCAAGAGCAAAATACTGCAGTAGGATGATGCTGTGAATAGTTCAAGTGAACAGATGATGTTTCTGCCTTCCTGAACTGAAGGAAGGGCCTTATACAACTTCATGAGCAAGTAAGACCTAGAAGTAGGGGTTTGTATCATTAAATGGTCAACAAGATCTTCTGCTCCTGAAAGTCCATTCCATTGACCCTCCAAGTCTCATCTTCAGTCTCACATCTCCTCCATTCACTTTGAATTTCTGTGAACAATTTGAAACCTAGCTGAAAGAGGAAAGGTGCTTTTTTCCATATACAAAAGGCTATGCTGCTTTGCTTGCATGAGTGTCTCAAATAATACAAGGTACCACATTCAAACTGATCGTATTAGTCTATCACTCTGTATGCTCCTTTGATAAAGCAAAAGCAAAGTAATGTGGTCCTCCTGAAAAAGAACAACCATTTTTTGCCCTACAACACAATGCTGTGCTTTTGTCATTATAAGGCCAAAGCCCCATTTATCTGCTATTTATAGTATATTTCTTTGCAATGCTGTTCTGTGCTGTACAGATACTCCATATATTTCTCTCCATCAAATGGAAATTCAGAGAAAATCTGCCCAAACAGACAAACACAGCATGTATATAAGCATTCTAGCCCTGGAGTTTAAATCTTATTTTTCTAGTACTCACTCTGTTCAGAATTTTTTTTTTTTTTTAAATGAATAGACTGTTTTCTATGTAAATAGCAATTAATCTTGTGTATCAGCCAGAAGGTAGCACTTCTATAGGGGAGCACCAAGTCTGTCTTCTAATGCCATAACAACTTCTTTATATCCATAAATGACATCAGATATGTGACTTTGCCACAAATGCACCATTTGGCTTTGAGTGAGATTTTAAAACTTCTGTCTCTGTGCCATGTCCCCAGTATAGCTAACAGAGGAAGTAAAATTGGAAACCAATGGCTCAAAAACCAGAAATCAAACACCCCAACACATAGGCTAACAAAACCAAACTGCATAATCAGTTATTACTGCTGAAATATCCCCATATGATTTAAGATTGAAAATAATTTAGAAAACAGGAAAGTACCCAGAACTGGATATTCCAAAAGAAACCACTGCAAGTGGCCTAATGAAGTATTCCATTTCAATGGCAATTTTTTGCTTTATATAATGCAGAACACCAAAATGAAGAGTTGTGTTAAAAAAATTACAAACTTCTTTTCAAAATTGCTGATATATGCCCTTTTAAAGCTTTTTAAAAGGTATACTCCATTGTCCTTCCAACACTATCAAAAACTAGTAGAATTTCATGAAACATTAACACTCTGAAGGAAATGCTTTCTCCACATGTACCAGGAGTACAATTTGCATCCAGCTCTAACAATAGACAGCAATCTATTCCCTCCCGTTGGCACTGTAATAGCAACAAAGTAAAACATGGCTTTTGTAACCAGACAGCAAATACAGCTTGTCAGAAAATCTACTCATGTCTCTCCTCTTCAAAGAGGCATTAGCTTCTGCTGCTGTCCCTTATCTAATCTGAAATGATCACAAATCACCTGTTACTACAGAAATTAAATGCTTGTTTGGTCACAAAGATGGTCTATTTGACACATCAAGTATGCTGTTACGTATTTCTGCTCCCGTTTTGTCATATCTAGACTCACCTGAATTCACATCAACAGTAAAGTTTAGCACAGCTCAAGAACCAGTATAGTAACAGCTGATAATTAATGACAGTATTTGCATACGAGTTCAAAAATGTGTCCAGTATTTGTCATATAGTTTACAGAAATATATTAACTTTACATAAACATTTGCAACAGAAAGCCTTGTGATCAATTAAGATATATTAAAGTACATTAGCATCTAAATTCACTGTACAATTTCATATTTTATGAAGGCACAAAAACCTTGGAAGGCCAGAAAAATTAACATAGCATCCAGAGTCTGGCAAGCAAAGATGTATGATACTGAGAATGCCTCACCTCAACAGCTTGTCTGAACAGACTTCAAATCTCAACTAGTGAATAGAAAAAGAAGATGAAATCAGATGAATCTTTATAGAACAGTACAATTCTGGACTAATATAGAACAGCATCACTCCTAGTGAAGGATCTGTGAAAATATTTGTGTTCCCTATTGTACACCCATAGAGAATCCAACATTAAATCTTTCAAGCTTTATTATTTATTACTTCACACCACACAGACTTCTTCCATCAGACAGGTAGAAAGGAACAGACCTCCCATTTTCTCTTAATCTCTAAGTTTCCTCACCACTGCAGAGAAGCCATCAGACAAGGACTCTATTACATTGTTGAACAAAAGCGTAAAGGGTTAGGTAAGAACTGTAGATAGCCTAAACCTAACTTCATTATTTAAAGCAGCTCATCAAGTGAAACAGACCAGATATCAATTTCACAGCTGATACAAAATAGAAGGGAGTCTCACCAATGCCAACAGAAAAGAACATACTACAAAAATTGACAACAAAAAATAAATCCCCCCTGCAAAAAGGAAACTGGACTCTTAGAAATGGACAAAATCTTACTAAATGACAAAACTGAAGCACATGATGAAAAGAGCCTATTAGAGATAACAGCTAAAAACAAAGAAAATATGTATATGACCATATAACAACATGGCTTGAAAAAGGTTAATGCGCATCTCAGCTATATGCAAAGATGTCTCCCTTAGAGGTAGACAACAGCCTTTCTGTGTGGTTCTTGGTGCTGTGGCACTGTTAAAAAAGCCTAAACAACTGCAAAAAAGGATGATTTTGAGAAGACAATCTGTTTTTTGTAAGCTGGTTTCTTCAGCTGATACTCAGTTCTCCTCAGTTCAAGACTTAACCTGCCTAACTAAAAGTAACAATAAAGTGCTTTACCCACTATAATTTTTATGAGTTTTGCAGCAGAGGATTAGCAGCAATATAACCAACAGCTAGGAACAGAATTAAGACCAGAAAGGTGGCCGAGTCACCTACCCCTAGGCAACTACTGACATCAACTACTTCTGCTGTGTTCTGAGATGGAGGTCCAATAATTGATATACTTGCATTTAGACAGAGTTAAAAGCTTGTGTGCTTTAAGAAAGCATCTGGAAGAAAGATGGACTGCTTTGAAATGTATTCTAACTCTAATCCCTAATCTTTTGCCTAACCAATATACTCCTTCAAAAATTATGGCAAGGGTACCCTTGATTTTCCCCCTCCCCAGTATCTCACGTAACTCAGCAGTAAACTAAGTCATTTTAGCACATATTAACTCCGTGTATAGAGTGACTGAGGAAATTCACTATCATTACATAAAATTCATTGTTAGCTTTTCATATGACTAGACAGCACTGAAGAAAGATTGCTAAAACATCACTACCATCACAGCAATCAACATAAAGAACTCCATACAAGTCATTTAGTAACTGACCAAAACATTAACGATCTGAATACAAATCTAAAATATCCCACCTTATTAACTCTTACAATGTTTCATCTATCAGAAAATAGTATCTGTAGCCAGATTCTACCAGTTACTACTGTAGTTTAAAATACACACAACACATATACACAAACAAGGGAAAAAAAAAATAAAATCAGTACAGACCAAGAAATTGAAGCAAATTTCTACCTGATAAACTGTTAAAAAAAATTGCTTGACTCAAATCTTCACAGCAAAGAACACTGAATAACACTACAGCAGATGCAAAAGCCATGTCTATAGCACCGTTTTAACCTGTATGACATGCTACATCCCGCTGACAATGGTACCCAAACCTGTTCCAACTACTTCATGTCATTGCTATCCAGCACAAGTTAAGAAAGAATTATTTGATAACTGTGTGTGGGAGGAGTAAATTGGAATATTTATTTTTCAGTTAAGTTTAGGCTGAAACAAAAGGTCTTTAACTTACCATTAAACAATTACCTTTCTCACTTCTAGCACGGGTTCTCCACAATTTCACATCTCTGCTAATTCAAATGAACCTCAAGTGGGGGGGAAGGGCGGATGGGGGGGAGGGAGCAAAGACCGCTAATTTGCCCTCAAAATAACAGCAAAAAATTATAGTAATTTAACATCCATACACAGTAATTGCAAAACACAGAACTGTATAAAGGTATTACATATTGCAATAAAAAGATAAAATATTTTTTAGTTTTCTCTTTTTACTTAAAAAACCTTATATCATACGAGGAAAAAAGGAACTGAGATTAGGTAAATAAATTTAGAGAAGCCAAAATTTCATCCTAATCTTCCTCTTCCTTTATGAAGCCTAAAGATGCACAAGTTTTTAACAGACAAATAAAAACCCCAAAACCTATAGCTGGACACATGTTCTGTGATCCTCCTTTATCACCTGCCACGTCGTTTGTACCTAAAAGCTTCCTGAACATTTTGAGAACCTTGCTCTTTTGTGATTTCAATGGGAATTATATTCAGATTTCATATATGAAATATATGAAGAGATTGCATTTAATTGTCTAAATACGGACTTAGTTATCCACATGCACGTTTAGATTTAGCGTTCTGCTATTTGAAGTGCTGGTTTTCCCCTTATCCTACTGGTATCTGTTCATTATCTCCAGAGATACGAGATATCTCCAGAATTTTATTTATTTCTTCATAAACTTTTTGTTCCCTAGTTTGGTATTTGCCTATTTTAAATTTTGTTCATTATTTTTTCTGTGTTCCTTCCTGCTTTCCTTCTCAAACATAAGTTGAATAAGATATATAGTCTAGGATTTTGAACATGAGCCAAATCGCCTGTCTCAGGATTTATATTGATACCATGGAAAATTCCCACATCATTCAAATTAATATTTCACAGACAAATTGCACAACTTGACAGCTGTTACTACCCATAACTTTAGTTCCATATCACAGTATAAACTGTGATACTGAATGACAACTTTCAATTATTAATTCTTCATACTTAATAAATTTCTCATCAGCCTTTTCTGTCTGTATCAGCAAGTCATCACTGGATTACATGTAATATCATTTTAAAGTCTTTTTAAAAACATGTGGACAGAAATAAACACATATGGACAAAATTCATTTTGTCCAAATGATCACAGGGTTGACCTCAGAGGTCACAGAATGAGTGTGTTGCCCATTTTCCCAAAGAAGCGAGTAACTACTCACTGCATACCTTTACTTGATCTCCCCTGCAAAGATTTATATTTGCAGTATAAATGAATATTCATTCTTCTTCCATGTCTTAGCTATAACCAGTATCTTCAAGTCTGGGTCCCAAACACTTCCAGTTCAATAACCTCAGCAAATCTTTTTGATCCTGTCTCTCCCTTTCTTCGTTTGACCTCGAACACAAATCAGCCCCCACAGAAACAACTAATGATTCTTTCAACTTTTATTGCTGACACTAGCATTCTTAATCCCTTTTATATCCAAGAGTATTTTAAGTGCTGTGAGCATGAAAAATAATTTACAATCACTGCAAAGTTTCACATTTTCCTATCCATAGAATCAGGAGAGGAACTTCTCCCAGAATTAAGGGGGAGGGGAAAAAAAAAAAAAAAAAAAAAAAGAAAAGAAAAAAGGACATCACAAAATGCTGTTAGTTGGAAAGGCTACCATACATGCTGTTTCAATGGGTGTTCCATGCAGTTTTAACTTCTTTCTTTATGTTTGCCTACATAGACTATAATGCTAAACACTAACAAACCAAAGAATCACACAGGGAGACATCAACGTAGAAAATCATTCAGTCCCCAGCAACACTTAATACCTGAAGCTCTCATCATCTTTAATATACCGCTGCCTGAACTCACAGGTTGGAAGAAAAAAATTCCCCAAATCAACCCACCAGATTCCTTATTCAAGGGACCCACTAAAGACTCAGGAATTTCCATCTAGGCATGCTGGTTTGTCACATCAAGGAAGCTATTTTCTGCACTTGCAGTGAAAGAAAAAGGTTGAATACACATAGACCAATTCTGACAAGCTTGGGAGTTAGGGCAGAGTGTGACAGTTGTGTTTGTACTCCTGGTCCGCAGCTAAAGCAAGTCCTGTGCCAAGAATTTGCATTAAAATGCTTTTCTGAAAGTCTGCAACACATTCTTAGCAGTTCCCTCTATTTCTTCTGTTTCCTTTTTTCCTCCACTTTTCCTGCCTTTTTAATCTCACTTTTATTCTTCCATACACCTTAATTAAACTCACTGAGCTTTTGAAGTTTTCTATCAAATAAAAGCATATCTTGCACACCAGGTGAGCAATTACAAGCACTGACCGCTCTGGTCTGCTGGCAAATTTTTCAAATTAACTTGCCTAGCTCTTTTAAGAGTAGGAACACATCATTAGAGGCAATCAAAAAACGCATGAGGAAAAGTTAGACAACTGCATTTTGCTTGTTTTTAAGGTGTAAACAAACCTGATGATACAGCCACTTACAAGTTATCAAGTAAAAGAGGCAAATACAAATACAATATGGGGAAGAAGTTTTTAGGATGGATGGCAGTATTTTGATTGTTATATTTAAAGATCTAGTTATTGCTTTCCTCTGTTTCTTGACAGAATTTTTGGAAACAGTATTAGACTACTATAGAGTCAAATGAGATACCTACCAAAAGCAGCTAACTCAAATGAAACTCTTACCTTGGTTTAATTTTTTTTTTTTTAAGTTCTGCATATTATGAAAGCATTTATCTAGTATTTCACATCTAATAAATAAAGATTAAACCAACCAAAAATTAGCAAATATTGTATAGTATTTGTCCCATTAAGCCAAGTATCCAGCTATTGATACATACATAGCTGACAGAACTTTAAGAAGAGACAGAAAATTTGTAGCAATTCATATGAGCACAGTCTTTTAATCACAGTTTCTTTACCCTGTCAGATGGATCATATGTATAAAATTGTTAAAAACAAGGTGTAGAAGTCCAGAGCCACGGCAATCAACACCCCTGGACAACCAGCCAAAACACTGACAAGGAAGTGGTAAAAGCTGACATTTATTTAAACATATTCCAGCTCTTGGGACCTACAATCCTGCACAGATGTCTATTTCTTTTGAGACTGGACACGAACATATGATGCCTCAGTGAGGCAAAAAGACTGTTAGCTGCTCTGAAAGGCTACTTTTAAACTGAAATGAATATACAATATGCAAGGATGTGTGGAATATAAGGATATCTGATTAAGAGCAATTCCACAAAAAAAAAAAAATTAAAGACAGGAAAAGGAAGAAATTAACCACCCAGCTGTACAAACCCTAAGAAACCTTAAGTGACTGCTTTCAGACTCCCTGCTTCGATCAACATGGCTTTGCTGTGCACATGCCCATCTGCATCTCTGGAAGCTGCGCTCAGCCTTGTTACTGGCTGGACCTACAAACAGCAATGGCAAGAGGACCAAATCTGCGCAAGGCACAGAACCTAGTCATACGTCCAAAGACCTGTACCTGGAAACAGCACCTCAAGTGGCATTGCAGAACTTTTTGCCTTCCCTTTCTGTTGCCTTCAATGATTGCATAATCAATAAAATACAAGGATCAACACCGATTGCAACTGTGAAATTGGCTTTTAATGGCAATAAGGGACTCTGTAATCAATTTGAGTTATAACTGGCTGCTCTAAATTAAACAGTGTGACATAGGACAGCTGGTTTCTCCACACACAACCGACTTGTATTAGCAATGTTACACCCTTAAGCAGAGAGCAGCCTTTCTCAAGTTACTGCTGTAATTATAAATACCTCCCATACTGTGAGCAAATTTACTCACCAATACTCTCAAAGCAGTCTCTAAATCTTAAAAATAGATCACTAAATTAAGCGGTCATTCAAGCAACTTTTCTCATTAATCATGAAGAGGGAAAGGTCTTTGGACAAACACAGGGGTTTGAATGTTGATTGCATTTGGTATATGTGAACACACTTTTTCTTTTCAGATTTCTCCATGTTGGATAATTAAGGAACAAGTCTTCAAGTTTTGTCAAAGCATAGATTTTTTTTTTTTTTTTTTTAATGTTCTGTGGCCCTTCTGGTTGAACAGGATACAGCTCTCCCATGATTTTTTTTTTTTTTTTTTTTAAAAGTACTTCTATACATGCAAAAAAATCCACACTTTTATAGGAAATCTGGCTGAACTTATTTGGGCCTACTTAGTCTATGTAGGCAACATCATAAACAGCCAACAGGATGAAGTTTACAAGACTAAAACTTATACTAGAGCGATATGTAGCTGTTAAATCATCTTTTCAGCTATACTGTTTAATCTTGAGTGCTTATTACAAACTTGCTTTCGAGCAATCCATGTCTTTTTGCATGGTCTCACTGGATTTCGTGGTCACTGAAATTATGGTAAAAAATGAGGTATATGTGTCTCTGAAGTGTGATTATGTCTATTCAGTTTGTCAAGGAATAAGATATCTAGAGTCCCACTGTTATTTATAGAATGGTTTTTGTATCATCTTCTGTATGGAGCTCTCACAGAAAGTGGTGGAAATATGAGTTCCAAAATACATGAAAGGTCCAAAACTTTACTTACAAATCATTCCATACCTACCAATAATTTCCAGGTGGACACCTCCCCAGAGGTAAATTCTAAAAGTCATATGACCTGTTTAAGATAAGGAAACATTCTACATTACTGAATTCTGTTTTAAGAGAAACATTATGATACTCAAAACACCTTTTCTTTTTCTCTGCTCATGCCATCTAGATTATCTTCAATATCTATCATGCTATCTAGATTTACTTTCAATATCTATCCTGATACATTTCAAAGAAAGTTAATTTGCCTTTGCTGCTTACCTTCATCCAAGAAAAATAGCAAAGCTAATAGAACGGAATTATAATTTAATAAGCACAATAGAATTTAATAAGAAGGCATTAATTGGGATACAGATGATATCACAGCACTATACTACAACTCTATATCACATATGATTTGCCCCAAATATTTCTAATGCAAAATAAACTTAAACATTTTCTACAGATAGCACAGGCAATTAAAACTTTATAATAGTTGGCATAATAATAATAAAGGTCTCCTAAATTAACAAATATAGAAAAATCAAAACTGCCCATTACTTCTGGAAAAAAAAAAAAAAAAAAAAAAAAAAAAAAGAGTTTAACAAGGTAAGAGTCACATGATTTTTGTGGAACAGGCACATTCATAAAACGTGTTTTTAAACCATTTCCGAACCAGCCGTGGTTGGCTGTTACAAGTTAATTTGCCTGTTTCAGACTACCAAGCTTTTACAGTTTTTTAGATCTGGTTTTTCAGAAGTCAGTTGCCCTATATGCTCTGCTGAACTTTTTAATTCCTAGGCTCAGTTACTTCAAAGTAATACAAACTGCTCCCATGGGAACTTTTGGAAGCTACACTAAGATATGTGCAGAATTTACACAAATAACAATTGGTGACGAGTCACCTCAGCACTAATCCTAAATCACTTAAGCCTATCAAGTGTCCTCAAAATTAGGGTTAGGCAACATGTGGGCACTATGGAAAGAGCTGGGCTGAATTTCTATCACGACAGATAAGCAGTGAGATTCATGTGTGTATACCTGTGGATGCACACACATATACACACAAAAAAGGCTGATCCACTTGTGTTAGAAGAGAGGTCTACTTTCTACAGTGTTTCTAACTATGCTTAGAGAGTGAAATTTGATGTGATTCACAACAGCAGCAAGGAATGCCTGGATCATGCCAAAAGCAAATGGATTGGTTTATTTCTAATCAACTGTACTAAGACTTTAAGCATCTGGAAAGGGAATACAGACTTTGGGATGGTTTGGGTTATCTTTTCTTCTACATAGGTGAAATTTTCAGACTGGACTTTTAGAAGCAATACACATTGCTTAAGGTGGCGAATATTGAAAAAGACAGCCTTATAAACTGGTTAAATCTTTGACTTTGTATTGTACTCTTCTCATTAAAAGGATGTCATTTTTTTTCTAGTGATAAATTAGAATAGTTATTAAAAAAATCTATAATTATCTATTTTGAAATAATTATTTCCCACTTAATTTTCTAAAGGTTTGGTCAGCATATACATCAGTGCTGCATTCTTCATTTCTGTTCTAATCCTTTTTTCTCTATTTCACATTTAAAAGTATGTGCAAATATAATTTTACCACTGTTTTCCTAATGACCGTAGCCACTGACTACAAAGAAGGATTAAATTAATTGACTCCTTCTATGATTATTTGTATTTTAGCTGTATACTTTAGTTGAGAAAACTACTAGGAACTGTGTTTCCTTGTAATTTATTTCATATATTCTGAGATTTATACTTATTTTCAACCCTTATCCTTTACATCAAAACACAATAAATTCAATATTGTCTTGATGTATCTTACAGTGAGCAAGAAAATTGTTTAGCTGAGATATCTGGAGTGCTGAACTCGGAACCAACACACTTTAAGGGACACAAAAGTGTAGAAAATGTATAGCCTTTTACAACTACAAACCCTTTTCAGTGGGTCTTTATTTTGTGGACCTCACTGGTGGGATGAGATTGAACGTAGAAACTACTCCATGGCAAAATGGGATAGAGAGATCACTTGGTCTTGAAGGCATCTTTGTACCAAGATTTTCAGCTTTATGGATGAAGAACACAGCAAAATAATTCTGGAAATAGATTGTGTATTTGATCATCACTAAATAAACAAAAGCATTGCTTAAATGAGTTCTCATCTGGACATAACTAAGAAAATCACTCCTTAAAATTTCCTCCAGATTTTACTTTTAATGGAATTCAAAAGAGAATCAAAATAAGCATATCCAAAAAGAAATAAAATCTTACTTGGAAGCAGCTTAGAGGTTTCTCACAGAAGACATGGAAAAGGTCACAGAAAACCCTCTGCCTGATATATACTGCAGAATTTGGAGGCTTAAAGTACTTACACTGCTTTTATAAAGCAAGTAACATGAAATTTTCATCTAGCTATAGTCTTTAGGCTACACACTGTGGTAAGATTGAAGGAAAAGTGGTCTGGACAAAAATCAATTCTTTTTGCTTGCAGCCAAATTTACTAAAGTGAATGAAAGGTAGAACATATTGACATTTCTGGCAGAAAGTTTAAAAAAAAAGCTGAAGAAAATAGAGACTTTTCATTCTATTATGAGCTGAGCAGCTGAGGACAGCACATATTGAAACAAGAAATCATTACTAAAACAGAACATAGTGGAAGAAATTTTAAGATATTAATTTTGCACCAGAACACTATTTTCTGCGCAAGGAATCCAAGGTGGGTTTGTTCCTTCCCTCACTTGAGAAGATGAACAAGATCCTGCCAATTAATGAAACAAGCTGTAACAGATCAGAGTCTGACACCATGTGAAGGAGTTCTGTGTAGACTTCTTCATAACTATGTGTCAGCAAACAACTATATCTGAACCTACTAGGAAACGGGGTTGATGGTTTTACAGGCTACAATTCTTGAAAACTACAATGTAAATAGAAATTGATTCTTCCTCAGTTAAAAAGGTCAGTTCTGTTTCTTTTGACAAATGAGCTCTCTTACACTACAGGTTATGTGAACCTGTAGGACCAGGTTGTGTACTGAAAAGGGAGCATACCCATAGAATCATAGAATGGTTTAGGTTGGAAGGAACCTTAAAGATCATCTAGTTCCAACCCCCCTGCCATGAGCAGGGACACGCCCCACTAGATCAGGTTGCTCAAAGCCTCATCCAGCCTGGCCTTGAACACTTACAAGGATTGGGCAACCTGTGCCAGTGTCTGACCACCCTCACAGTGAAGAACTTCTTCCTAATATCTAACCTAAACCTACTCTCTTCCTGTTTAAAGATATTTCCCTTTGCTTTGTCATTAACTGCCCTTATGAAAAG
>NW_010315306.1:0-2818 GCF_000700745.2 Antrostomus carolinensis
CCCACCCAAACCAGTCTGGGATTCTATGACACTTGTTCCAGTAACTCTCCCGTAACCATCAACCACCAAACTTCTCCCCAGTTACCCCAAATCCTCTTGCCACATCCCACAACACGTGTGCGGTATCAGCGCGCTCCAGAGCTCGCAACATCACCTCTCTGAGCGGTCGTTATCGTTTCTTAATGAGAATGAGGGGGTTGAACAGCCCCCAGGCCTTGGGCAAATCAAATTTATTATCTGTTATGATATTAAAATCATTAAAAGCACTTATTTCCCTCTGGCTTCTGCCTGAAAGTTGAAATAAACTCAGTAAAAAGTAATTTAAACAAGTTGAATAAATTCAGGCTGTGCCTCAGAGCACCCCAAGATCTGGGGAAAAAAACCAAACTGGAATTAATTCTTAGATCTGGTAAATAAATCTCTGGAAGGATCAGAGATTTAATGATCTGAAGGATCATTATTTTCTAATCCAGACAGAAATAAATAAGCAGAAATAAAAAGCAAGAAGCAGAAATGCTGTTAATTTGGAGTTGAACTATCTCACCGCTCACGTTTAAAACAGTTTTGTACGCAGAACAGAGTCAGTCCAGAGCTGGAAAGGGATTTCTGAAGCTGTGTCTCTTGAGATTAAGAGAGAAATTCCTCAGGGAAAAGCAAAGGGATCCCCTTTATTTTCTGGTGTGAGAGTTGAGGTGCTTCATGTGGATTTATCTGCGCGGCAGGAGAAAAGGAGCCGCACAGAATTCAGTCACGGGAGATGCCAAGGGGAGTAGTGCAGAGAGAGACGCCTCGTAGGAACACAAAGATCTAAAACCATGTCAAGAAACCTGGGATTTATATCAAAAACAACCTGGACAACATAGAAAAGAGCCCAGAGAAACCACAGTGGAGTAAAATAAACTCCAAGACTTTCCACAGACAGAGATGAGCTCCATCCTTACGGGTGGGCAGGGTATTAAAAAATAAAAATAATAATTCAAATTATTATTCAAATATTCAAATAATTCAAGTTTTCCTCTTGATGAAGCAGTTTGTACCAAGTGTGGGCAGCCCACACTCCTCTAACACAGAGGAACCACATTCAGCCTCTGGTCCCAGCATGGGGTACGGGTGAAATCCATCTCCTTCACCCCGTTACATCCCATACCCATCCCTGACAAGAAGGAAACGGCCTCAAGTTGTGGCCAGGGAAGTTGAGATGGGATGTGAGGAAGAATTTCTTTGCTGCAAGGGTTCTGAGGCATTGGAAGGGGTTGCCCAGGGCAGTGGTGGAGTCCCCATCCCTGGAGGGATTGAAGAGTCGTGTAGACACAGTGCTGAGGGACATGGGTTAGTCATAGGGGACTGGTCAGTGTTGGGTTCATGGTTGGACTCAATCTTAAAGGGCTTTCCCAGTTGAGGCCGTTCTGGGTTCCATGTTGTTACCCCATCAAATCTCCCTCTTTGAAGTGAAAAGAGATCTTAGTATGGGCATAACCACAGCTGGCAGCACTGAGACCCACCAGAGATCCACCGTGGGCTCGGATAAAGCTTGAAATCCTTCACAAAAACCCAAATTCTCCCCAAGTGCTTTCGGAAGGGTGAAGTCTCCATCTCAAGGGGGTTAAAAAAAAAAAGGAGGAAAATGGTTGTTGAAATACACACACTCCTGACTGATGGGTTTCTCCTCACTTAGTGGAAAAGTTGAGGGGAAAAAAGGTCCCTGCAAACTCTCGTGGTAACCAGGGATGTAAATCTGCACAGCACACTTGAGTAAATTGGGAAAAAAAGGGGGGGAAATATGAATTTGGAGGAATAAATGGTCTAAAGATTTTCCAGCTGGTGGGAAAGTGATGGAGCTGAAGGGAGATCTGCTCAGGAGGGAACTGAGGGGGGCAAGGAGGGGAACTCTCTGCTCCCTCTGCTCCATAGGATTCAGGTTTGGGGATAAACAGAGCAGCGAGGCAGGAGATTTGCTTCTCCAGAAGTCGCAGCAGGTGAGATAAAATTCATCAGAGTTCTTCTGGGAAGGTATCAGCCACCAATGAAGATTTTGAGGGAAGAGGAGAGGAAAATTACGTATCACGGTGCCACGCAGGGAACAAGGCACCAGGAGAAGAGACAAGGAGAAACAACGGGCTTTGGGGAGGAGGAAAACGAAGTCATATGAGGGGAAGGGTATGAGGAGAGGCTGAAGGCACTTGGTTTGTTCAGCCTGGAGAAGAGGAGACTGAGAGGAGATCTCCTGGGGGTCTAGAACTTCCTCCCCAGGGGCAGAGGAGGGGCAGGCGCTGATCTCTTCTCTCTGGCCACCAACGAATGCCAGGAGCAGAGGGAATGGCAGGAAGATGTGGCAGGGGAGGGTGAGGTTGGCCATGAGGAAAAGGTTCTTGAGGCACCCAGAGGGTGGTGGAGCACTGGCACAGGCTCCCCAGGGAGGTGCTCATGGCACCAAGGCTGACAAGATTCCAGCAGCATTTGGCCAAGGCCCTGAGGGACATGGTGTGAATGTTGGGCTTGTCCTGTGCAGGGACAGGAGTTGGGATCCATGATCCTGGTGGGTCCTTCCAACTCACAACATTCCATGATTCAATGTTTCTGTGAAGTCACCCCCAGATTTACAAGCAAGAGGGAAACAAATCTGTTGCCAATAAGACAACATAAGGCCAGAAAACATATATACACTCTCAAATTTAGTCTTGAGGGTCAAGTTTTTGGGGGAAGGAGCTCACCATGCGTTGCTTACCGACCTCAGGAAGGGGGAACGGGGCTTTGCTCCATCACCGATCCCCTTCAGCCGCCTCCGGCCAACACCGGGGCCGGGATGGCGATGGCTCTG
>NW_010315307.1:0-572 GCF_000700745.2 Antrostomus carolinensis
TTCTGTAACAGGTGTCCAAGTGCAACTTAGAAATTTGTGGAACTGGTGGTTTCAAGATTAAAATTTCCCACCGTTGTGCCAACACCCAGATCTATTCAGTAACCCACCAAACCGCTGTCTGTGTTTCTGCAACACCTACTTTAGAAATGAAATAACAGTAAGGCTCCGTTGAAGTTATTTTATTTACCAAATTTCTCCAGCATCTCCGATATCTTGGAAAGTCTGTAGCTCTCTTTCATACGCCGCATCCCAGCTAGAAATAGAGGGAAAGGAGAGGATGTTGCTAGTAACGCTGGGGGAAAATTAGATTAAAAAGCGAGGGGAAGAACGGGGGGAGGCTGTACGCATGCAGCAGCGCCACGTTCTGCCTCCTGCATCACCTAGATTGACAAACTGCTCCGGGAACACGTTATTCACCAGACACCGACCCGGAGGCGCCCACGTTATCCAGCAGACACCGACCCGGAGGTGCCAGCGAGGGAAGGCTGAGGGTTAACAGAGCATCTGGGGCACAGCACGGGCCTCCCGCTCCCCGGAGCAACCCCCTCCGCGCCCCGGGCCCACCCCACACC
>NW_010315308.1:0-1386 GCF_000700745.2 Antrostomus carolinensis
GACCTCCCCGACACCCCGCCGTGCCCTCGCCGCAGCCCCGGCACGCGGCCTTGTGTCCCCTCCCGCCGTCCGGATGTCACCGGGAAGGGCTCGGCGTCCCCGCCGGTGTGATCCCACCTTCCTCCGGCTTCCCAAATTCTGCGCTTTTAATAAAATCGAGTGTTTTTTGTAGCGTGACGACACCGAGCGGCGTTTTCCTCGCGTGCACCGAGTTGCTCCGTTCTTTGCAGCTGAGCCCTTTGCCTCCTGCCAAGGGATTTAATAAAAACCCCCCAAATATTGATGGGGGGGGAATTTTGGGGGCGATTGGGTGTTTTTGGAGAACAAAGGATGTAAAACCTGTTCCCCTGTTGCCTTTGGGTGCGTTTAGTTCTGTTTTCTTACAGCCCAGCGGGGAGGATGGAAGGAAGTAATTTGGAATATGGTTATATAGACTATAGGATGTAGAGACTGCTGGCCCTATAGGGGTGTAGGATGTATAGGTCGTTGGATATATAGGGTTGCTGGGTATATAGGACGTGGGTATTTAGGGTTACTGGATATATAGGGCTGCTGGATATATGGGATTGTGGAATATGTAAGTACCTGGATATATAAGGTTGCTGGATGTATAGGGTTACTGGATATATAAGGTAACCCTTATATATGTTGTATATAAGGGATGTATAAGATTGCTGATTATATAGGGCTGCTAGATGTGTGAGGTTGTTGGATATATAGACTGCTGGCTGGCTATATAGGGTTGTTGGATGTATAGGTTACTGGATGTGTAGGGTTACTGGGTATATAGGACTGCTGGATGTATAGGATTGCTGATTAGATAGGGCTTTTGGATATATGGGGCTGTTAAATATATGGGGTTGCTGGATGATATATACAGGGCTGTTGAATAGATAAGATTGCTGGATATATAGGTTGTTGGTTATATAAGGTTTCTGGATATATAGGGTTGTTAGATATCTAAGATTGCTGGATATATACGTTGTTGATCATATAGGGCTGCTGGATATAGAGAGCTACTGTATATATAGGGTTGTTGAGTATATATGATTGCAGGATATATAGGGTTGCTGAAATATATAGGGTTGATAGATATACAGGTTGTTGATTGTATAGGGCTGCTGGATATATAGAGCTGTGGAATATATGAGACTGCTGATGTGTAGGTTGTTGATTATATAATGTTTCTGGGTATATAGGGCTGTTAGATATAAAAGATTGCTGGATACATAAGTTGCTGATTATATAGGGCTGCTGGATATGTAGGGTTGTTGAATATAAAAGATAGCTGGATATATAGGTTGCTGATTATATAGGGTTTCTGGATATATGGGGCTGTTGAATCTCTTAAGATTGCTGGATCTATAGGGTGTGAGGTGTGTAAGG
>NW_010315309.1:0-5183 GCF_000700745.2 Antrostomus carolinensis
TCAGAGTTTAAACTCTGAGTTTTAAAGAACTACATTACTTAATTTAAATCTTTTACAGTTTAGAGTTCATTAAAAGTCTAATCTTTAAGAACTTAGAGTTACAGTGAAGTAAAACTCTAGAGTTCTAAAAGAGAGTTAAAGTTTTGAGTTAAAAGAACTCTAAACTCAGAGTGTTTACTTTATAGTAAAGATTAGAAGTTCTTACCTTAAAAGAGTAAACTTTACTTTTACTTTAAGTCAAAGAATTCTTTAAAGATTAAAACTTTAACCTTTAACCTTTCAAGTCAAACTTTACACTTTTATAAAGAACTTTGACTTATATAGTAGAGTTTGAGTAATTTACTTTAAAGCTGTAGAACTTTAAACTCTATGTAGTTCTTTAAATCTTTAAAAAGTTTTACACTCTAAAGTAATAGAGTTCTTGACATTACTTTTAAGTTTGACTTTAACAGTTAAAGAACTACATAAATCTTAAGAACTTAAGAGTTCTTTTAACAACTCTTACTTTACTTAAAGAACTCAAACTTTTAAAGTTTACAGTTTAACTTTAGACTGTATTTTCAAGTTCTTTAAACTTCTAAACTTTTTAAGTTTAAAACTATATAATGTCAAGTTCTTAAACTCTTAAAGCATAGATTTATTCTTTTACTTCTGAGTTACTTAAAACTACTCTTAAAAGTAAAGTTCTTTAACTAATTTTAACTTTTTATAGTTTATGAGTTCTAGAAGTTTTAAATTATGTAGTTCTTCAATACTTAGTATAGTTTAGAAGTAATTTTAAAAGATTGAACTCTAAAAGTCAAACTGTAAAGTAGAATGTTTTCATTAAAGTTCTTTAGAGTAAAAGTTTAATTTAGGTTTTAAAAAGTAAAGTAGAAAACTTTACTTAAGTTCTTTACTTTACTTTAAAGTAAAGTAGATTACTTTTTACTTTACTTTTAACTTTAAAGAACTTTTAAAGAACAAGTTTAAGTAAAAAGTAAGTAAAGTAAAGTAGAAAAGTTCTAATTACATTTGAACTCTATAAAGTTCTTTAAACTCATTCTAAAATTAAAGTTTAAACTTTAAGAGGTATTAAACTCAAACTTTAACTCAAAGTTTTGAGTAAAAAGTAAAGTAATTTTAAAAGTTCTTTATTTTACAAGTACTCTTTATAAGTAAAAGAAAACAGTTATAAAGTTCTTTACTTTAGAACTTAAGAATGCTTTAAAGTTCTTTACTTTTTTAAATAAACTTAAAGAACTTGTTCTTTAAAGTAACTTTACTTTTTAAGATTTTAACTTTAAAACTTTTACTTCTAAAGTTCTAAAGAATTCTGTACTTTACATTAAGGTCACGTTTAGAGTTGAGTGTAGAGTTTACCTGTTTTCTTTAGAAGTTTATAGAGTTGAGTTTTACTTTTTACTTTAAAGAGTACTCAAACTTTACATTTAACTTTCACTTTAAAAGTAAAGTAGACTGAGTTTAAAGTACTTTAAAAGTTCTTTACAAGTTTTAAAGAGTACTCTAAACTCTTTAAGTAAAAACTCTTTGAACTCAAAGCAGAGTGTTTAAAGTTCTTAAAGAACTTTAAACTCTACACTCAAAACTTAGAGTTCTACTTAACAGTTTAGAGTTTAGAGTTACTTTCTCTAAAGAACTTTAAGTTCTAATGTAAGAGTACTCTTGAGTAATTTAAGAGTACTCTTAAAGTAAAAAAGTTCTTTTAAAAAGTAAAGTAAAAAGTAAACTATAAGGTAAAAATATTTCCAGATTTAGAGTTTTGAACTTTATGTAACTTTTTAAAGTACTCAATGTAATAAAACTTTTAACTTTACTTACTTTATAATAAAAGATTAGAGGTAACCTTTTCTAGATTTAAAAAAGTTCTTTAAAAAGTAACAGTTAAGTTTAAGTAAAGTATTCAACTGTTACTTTTAAAGTTCTAAAGTTAAAAGTAACTAAGTAAAGAACTTAAATATAGTTTAAAGTAAACTTTTACTTTCACTCTAAATCTTTACTGTAAAAGATTGTTTTAAAGCTTAGAGTTTAGTTTTAAACATTATTTGAGTTACTAAGTTGAGAGTTTAATCTTTAAACTCAAAAAGTTCTAGAAAGTTTTTTTTCTTAAGTACACTTAAAATTTCTTACCCTTATTAAAAGTTCAGAACTCTTATTAAGTAAAGAACTCTACATGTAATAAAAGACCTCTACATTTAAAAAGCTTAAAGTTGAGTTCTTATTTTAGTAAACTTGACCTTTTAAATGTAAAAGAATAGAATTTACAAGTGCAGTTTAAAAGTAATGTAGAGTTATTTAACTTTACTGTAAGAGTTCTTTTAGGAACTCTACAGTAAAGTTAAGAATAAACTCTAAAAGTATTGAACTTATCTTTTTAAGTAAAACTCTACTTTTAATCTTGTAAACTTTGAGTTCTGTAAACTCTACTTTAATCTTTAAAGTTTGAGTTTTTTTCTCTGAGTACTTTTATATAGTAACTACTTTTTAAAGTATAGACCGTCTTTACACTTAACTTTTAAAAGTAAAGTAACGTTTAAGTGGAGTTCTTAACTTGAAACTTTACGTAAAAGATTAAAGTTAGTAAAGTGTAAAAAGTACAAGTTTAAAAGTACACTTTAAAAGGTTAGTCTAAAGTTTAAGTAAGTGAAAGTAACTCAAAGTAGTTTTTAGACGACAAAATAATAAATAAAATTTTTAAAAAGTAAAGCTCAGAACTAAAACTTGTAAATTAAAAGAACTCCTTTAAAAGTAAAGTTTAAGTAAAAGAACTTTAGAAAGTATTTAATCTTTAAGACCTTTAAAACAAAGAGTTCTTTCAAAGATTTAAAAGTAAAACTCTTCTTTAAGACAAGTTCTACTTTACTCTTTGTTTTAAAAGTCTAAGTAAATAAGTTAAAGATTTCTTTACATTACTCTTTAAAAGGTAAGAACTTAAGGTTAAATTCTAAAGTAAATAGTTTTCTTTGACTACTTAAAGATTTAAGAGTTTACTTAAAACTTAGAACTCTTACTTTAGAACTTCTATAGTTTAGAACTTTAAATGTAAAACTTTTAAAAAGTTATTAAAGATGTAAAGCTGTTACTTTAATGTCTTTTGACTTTACCTTTTACGGGAAAACTTTAAAAGTTTACACTTTTAAAACTTACCTTTTAAAGACAAGTTTTAAACTTTTATCTTACTGTAAAACTCTAAAGAACTTTAGAACCTTACATTAAGTGTAAACTTAAGTACAAGTAAAACTGTAGAGTTTTTACTTGTAAACTTTACTTTAGAGTTTTACTTTTACAGTAAAGTTTACTTAAAGAATTTTTTTTTCGTTATCAAACTCTAAGTTCTAAGTAAAGACAACTATTAAAAGTAAAACTTTATAAACATTTATAAATAAATACTTGTAAATAAAGTTTACTTAGAACTTTTCAGCAAAAGATTTAAAAAGTAAAACTTTTAGTTTATTAGACCTTAAACCTTTAAATCTTTACTCTACTTACAATAAATGTAAGAGTTCATAAGTAATTTAAACAAAAACCATCTTTTACTCTACTTTACTTAAACTGTTACTTCTTTTAAAGTTTTTTAGTATTGTAAAGGTAAATTCCAGATAAAACTCTAACTAAAGTAAAGTTTACTTACATTTACTATAAAGTAAAAGAAAACTAAAAGAATTTTTTTTCCAATATAAGTACAACCTCTAAAAGAGTAAAAGATTAGAGGCTAAACTGCACTAACTAAAGTTCTTATATAGTGAAGAACTTTACTCTACATTAAAACTTTACCTTGAAGTACTTTAGTAAAATAAGGGGGTTTTACTTACAAAACTTCTAAAGTGCTATTTTGCTTTATTAAGATCTATTTTATAGTCAATAAGTTAAGTCAAACTAAGACCTTTACCTTTGAAGTTCAAAGTAGCCAAAATTTTAAACTTAGTTTGTAAGGTTACTTGTTAAATCTTTAGAGGCTAAAGATGTACACTCGTTTTACTAAAGACTTAAGTATATAGTGTTAAATGCATAAATGAATTTTTCAACTTTAGTGTACATAAAAGTTCAGAACAACTGTTTACCTTTTAAAGGTAGTTTTTGTAATTGTTTAAAAGTTCAGAACATTGTTGTTTAAAAGAAAGACAACTATCACTGTAATTGTTTAAGGTCTTTAAAGAACTGTAAAGTTAGACTCTAATAATAGACTCTATGCTTTGTTTCAAATCAGATTTCTAAAAAGAAGAAGTATAAAGTGTAACAGTGATAGTTTTACTTTACCTTATAGTGTAAAAATGAATTTAAACTTTAAAAAGTGTGATTAGTAAGAAGTTAAAGGTCTTAAAGTCTATAAAGTCATAAAGGTCTTTACAGTTCTTTCCAGAGTTCTAGCCACTTTTTAACTTTTGTCTCCAGACAGTTTAAAATTCATACTAAACTATGGTAATTAAAAAGGTACTTAAAAAAAGCAGAACTTTAAAAACCTTTCAAAAGAAGAAGAAGAAGTATAAAGTTATAACCTGAGACTCTAGATAATGTAAAAACCAGAGAAAGAGTCAAATGTTGAAAACCTCAAAAGTTTCCAGCTCTTCTTTGTAGAATCCTATAGACTATAAAGAAAACCTTTATAAATCTAGAGAACTCTTTTCTAATAGTTTCTATGAGTAGAGTCTAGGAGGAACTCTTATAGACTCTATATTCATAAACTTGAACACTCTATAGAAACATACCTTGAAAAGTTCTTATTGCTTCTTAAAGTTTAGAGTCTATAGGAGTTCTTCACAAAGTTTTTCTCAAAAGTCTATAAAGGTTTAGAAAAGTGTTATTTGTACTTAAAAACTCCATCTACTATATAGAGGTATCTATAAGATTTTTTTTTTTCAGGTTAAGTGCTTCTACTTAAAAGTACAGTTAGGTTTATAGAAAGTAAGTTAAAAGGTTAACTGTTTGAACTTTCTTAAGTTCTGTTAGTCAATTACAGTGCTGAAATATAAATGTTCCTTATATAAATAAAGAACTCTAAGGGTTAGAAAGTTCTGTAAACCTTTCTTGATACTAGTCTGCAAATACTGTATACTAAAGAAAGTTGTCTTAACTAAAGACCTGTATCAAACTTCTTTATAGACTCTTGAGAGTTCTGTTAGTTATAAACCATAAACATAGTGTAAAGTCTCAAGTAGTCTAGTTTAATCTGTCTTTTCGTAGGG
>NW_010315310.1:0-986 GCF_000700745.2 Antrostomus carolinensis
GGGGTGTGCACATGTATGTGGGGAGCGCACACGTGGGGGGGGCACACGCAGGACACGTGACCACGCACACGCGTGTGGCAGCGCTCAGGGCTGGGGGGGCACATGACAGAGCAGAGACACACACGTGTGACACGGGGGGGCACATGTACGTGGGGGTGCACACACGTGTGAGTGGGCACGTGTGTTTGGGAGCACCCATGGGTGGGGGGGCACATGGCAGGGAACACACGTGTGTTGGTTGCACACGTATGAGGTTACACATGCATAGGTTGCACATGTGTGTTGTGTTGCACACGTGTCACTGTACAGACGTGTCAGGCTGCATATGTTGGGTTGCACACGGGTGTCACTGCACACGTGTGTCGGGTTCCATATGTGTGTCAGGTTACACACACGTGTCACTGCACATGTGTGTGCACGTGTGTCACTTTGCACACGTCACTGCACATGTGTCACTGCACATGCGTGTTGGGATGCACACACGTGTCAGGTTGCACACTTGTCTCACTCTGCACACGTGTCACTGCACACGTGTGTCAGGTTGCACATGCATGTTGGGTTGCACATGTGTGGGGTTGCACACGTGTGTCACTACACACGTGTCACTGCACACACGTCAGGTTGCACACATGTGTCGCTGCACACGTGTGTTGGGTTCCATATGTGTGTCACTGCACATACGTTTCACGTTACACACGTGTGTCACTCTACATGCGTGCCAGATTGCACACGCGTGTCCGGTTGCACATATGTTGCACACACGTGTCACTCTGCACATGGGTGTCAGGTTGCACATGTTATGTTGCACACGCATGTCGCTCTGCACACGTGTCACTGCACACACGTGTGTCTTTGCACACATGTATGTGGGAGTGCACACTCCTGTCAGGTTGCACACGCGTGTTGGGTTGCACACGTGTCACTGCGCACACGTGTCACTGCCGGGCACATGCGTGTGGCAGCACCCACAGGCGGGGGGAGGGGGG
>NW_010315311.1:0-586 GCF_000700745.2 Antrostomus carolinensis
GGGGCTGTGCTGAGTGAAAGCACTGGGAAGGGACTGTGGGCAGGTGGGCAGATGTGTCAAAGCCTACCAAGTTCTGGCATCCATTACTGGAAGTGTCTCTTGACATTTATCTTGTGGGGAATGGAGACTAGATGCTGTTTCCTCCTGGTGCCATGCAGATCTGCGATGCATCACAGCCTTGTCTGTGCCACAGATGTTTCTGTGCAGGGGAAGGGCTGGACCAGCACAAAGCCCTCCGCCTTTCGGCCAGGGAATGCCCTGCTTAGTCACCACCCTGCAAAGAGCCCTGCTGTGGCAAGGGCTGCCTGGCCAAATCCTCCTGGACACTGGGGATCTTACTCTCTTTCATGGCTCAGCTGCTAGGATTGCCTGGGCTGGGTGATGCAGTGATCAGGCAGCTATCTCGTGTCTCCAGGGTGACAAAACACATCCCTGCCATCCCTTTCTAGTACAGCCCAAGCAGAGATTATTTTGCAAACCAAAGTGTGTGAGGTACTTCAATGCTGAGCCCCAGCCAGACAAGCCATGGGACAGGGCTGCTTCTGAATCTGGCTTATAGAATCATAAAATCATAGAATGGGTTGGG
>NW_010315312.1:0-1127 GCF_000700745.2 Antrostomus carolinensis
GTGGTGACTCGGTGACACCATGACATGACCCACCTCCCCCCTTCCCGCCGCGGTGAGGGTTCACTCACGGTAAACGTGGACGGTGGCCTCTGTTTGTCTCTCCTCAGGTCCCACCATGACGGTACAAACCAAGGTGAAGTTCCCTTGTTGGTTGTGGGTCACCTCGGCGGTGGCCCGGTGACCATCTTGGCTGATGGAATGTGTCAAGATCTGGTTGGCCAATGTCAACTCAAAGGATGCTTCTGGGAAGACTCGGCTGACGGTGCAGCTGGTGTTCACCGTCTCGTTGACCTCCAGGTAGATGTGAGGCACCAACTTGGGATCTTCTGGGAATTCTTGTCATGGGGAGAAGGAAAATTGGGGATGAGTTGGTTGTAACCACGGTGGAGAAGACACCGGAGAACATTCTGGTGTCACCTTACCATAAACAGTCAACACTTGTGGGTTGGAGGTGATGGTGAAGCGTGGACCGTAGGGTTCCAAGTCAAGGAGAACTTGGCAGGTGATGTTCTCCCCATCGTCCCGGTGTTGTGCCGTCAGCCGGTGTGTCACCCACGTGGTCACCGGTTCCTCCTCCCGGTGTCCCTCAAAGGTTTGGGTGTGAATTGTCTCATCACCTCGTTGTAGAATCACCCTCAGATTCCTGATGGGTGCGACCTTGGCCACCCGACATCTCAACTCATGGCTTCTCTACCCACTTCCAGTGGTGGGATCTCCTGTAGCATCACCGACTCTGGCACACCTGAGGGTCAGAGATGATGGTGATGGTGACAATCTGGTGGAGATCCCCCCTCTAAACCCTCCATCTCCCCCAAAACCACGTCTTACGGTAGACGATGAGTTTGGTGGTCACCACTTTCCTCTCCTGGTGGCAGGTGTAGTAGCCAAGGACACTGGAGTTCCACAAGGTGACGTTGAGTAGCTCCACCACCACCATCTCCACCGAGTCTCCCTTCAACAACCGCTTCCGAATCGACGTCTCCACGTTGCCGGATCCTTCTGGATCTTCACATGTTGTCTTCAGCTTCAACTGGATTGATCCACCATATTCCACCACCGGCACCTCTGGCTCCAGAGACAACTCAAAGGAGGTTCCCAACTGTCCTGTTGGGAGAGTCCAGGGATTT
>NW_010315313.1:0-21086 GCF_000700745.2 Antrostomus carolinensis
GCTCCTATCTGCCTATAGAGGCCTCATCCGCGGGGTCTCCCTGGCCTGGTGGCCTGTAGCAGACCCCCACAGTAACACCCCCTTTCCCTGCCTTCCCTTTTATCCTTACCCATAAACTCTCCATTAGCTCTTTGTCTGTTTCCAGGTGGAGCTCCATACACTCCAGCTGGTTGTTGACATAGAGGGCAACACCCCCTCCTCGTCTCCCCTGCCTGTCCTTCCTTTAAGCCTGTATCCTTCCATTCCAATACTCCAGTCATGGGAGCTATCCCACCATGTCTCCATAAAGACACAGAAGTGGCTTTAAGCCTCCAAAAGATATTTTCCAAACCCCTAACTCTTATTTAGTTAGGAAAAAGCCCTTCAAAGAGCACTTTTGGAGATACAGCTCAGACATGAGATGTCCAAGGAGATACAGCTCAGACAAGGTGTCCAAGGCAGGCTGAAGACTAGCTATTAATTTTACACGTCACCACTTCCAAGTGTTGAGTCTTCATGTGGCTTTGTTTCTGCTCTGAATTCTGCCAGCTATTATGTGTTTGGATGGGTTACTCAAAGCTGTGTGTTCCCAGGCTATTCACAGAACATTGTAATACTGATGACTAAAACCAGTGCTGCAGAAACCAAATAAGCAACTAATGTAAGGTCAGATGCAAAAGGTTAGATCAATCCATGCACCTTTCACAACTATGTTTTATTTTAATAATAAAGATATGTAGGGTTTTTTTCCCCCACAGTGAGCTAATATTTCAGATTTTTTTACTTTAAGATCAATCTAGCAATGTTTTGAGACACAAATGTTTTAATCATACAGTTTTAATTATGAAGGAAATTAATCACTGGACAAAATTACTGGCAGCAGTATGGTGGAAATGTTTCCACCAAAACAGACCAGGAGGTGGATAGGGCTTGGCAAGACAGACACATTCTTGCCTGTGAAGAAAAGACTGTGAGTCTACGATGCTGGGGAAGAGGCAGATGCTGAACAAGAGTGACTGACTTTTGTACGTGCCGTGTTTAAAAATAGTGGAGTTTATGGATTAAAAAGAAATGAAATCTTTCTAAATGTGGCCATCCTGTTCCTAAAGTAGCTCATGTTGCAGTGGTAAAATAGCAGCAGAGTGACCTGCTGCTGGGTTTCTTTACGTGATGGTCCTCTGCTGAGTAAGGCATATTACTCCAACAAGTGGCCAGGCTGCTCTAAGAGCTGCTGCTGCTGAAGGTCTGCCTCACAGATGAAAAAAAGCACTGTCTTCTACTGGGTGCACTTGGAGGAGGCCGAGGAACTGCCAGGTTACCCTCACCAGGAGTTGCTTCTGGTCTCAGTGTTGGAGGGACATTCAGGGACAGTTTGTGAGGTACCAAATGGGGGAAGTCCAAAAGCATAAGGCTCTAAGCAGGCAACCGTACAACTGCCAGGCTGACTGATTTTATGCAGATTGAAATTAGAAGCTGAGATAAAGTCTGAGTTAGAGTCTGAGAGCACACAAGCGATGAGTGGGCCTTTAGGACAGCATTTAGCAAATGTTTGTAGCACTTCACAGTGCTCTGTTCTCTGCAAAACAGCTGCACGTTGTGGGACTCCACGATGAATTCAGCAGTTTGTTGGTTTTAAAGACCTGATCTCCTACAGCCAAACAAGCTGGTGGATTCTGAACTGCTATCAAAGATTTTAGCTGAACTGAGCTTAATTAACTTCTCCCTGCTAAGAAATCCAAAGAGGATACAGAGGCTAAACTCTCTTCTTCCCTCAAAACCCTGTTCCACTACGTCAGAGTTTAAATGTTTTGTCAGGACACGGCAGAGTGTTCCAGGGAAACTTCATCAGGTGTTGACCAGGCTGCTTTCTGGGACATGCCTTACTTCAGCCTGCTGTTTTCAACACCACCATATTCATTTCAGAAAAATGTATTTATCCCAATGGAATAATGTCAACAGCCATTTTGTTCTTCCACTGCAGAGCCCCCACTAAAACTCCCACGGACACTAGAAATAGCACCGGTATCTATTTTTAAATCATTTCTTTGCCAGCAGAATTCATTTCATTGAAGGGTCAACAGGGTTTGGAGATCACACTGAAACCAAACCATATAAGGGGTCCAATAAGATGAGAAATCTCTTCATTCAGTGACAGCCCTGAAGCCTCTCTTGGCTCTTCCCGCAGATGTCCTGACTGTCAATGTCCCACTGAACCTCTCCTGAAGCTGTTCATGGCAGCAGAAACTCCCACAGCAATGCAGTAGCAGTGTTATCCATCATGCCCTGGCCTAACTCTTATCCCACTATTTTTGTTTTGTGTAAATCATTTTTACTGTTTCTTGCTGAAACAAAACCTGTCTCCAGCCTACCTTGCCTACCACAGTTTTGACACCAGTGTTCCCATTTAAGTCAGATGACACATGGGTAGAGGCAACGTGGACAAGCCATCAGGTGCTCAGAACTGCCCCATGTCATTGCTCACCACTGGTTATGCACCAAAGGACACTCATGGCAGACTGCAACCTTCTAAGTACAGTGAAAAGCTGACCTGATGTCTCCTGGAGGTGTTCTTTTCCACGGACAAGTATTATTTACTTTCTAATCTCTGGTCTGCACCTTGGAAAGGGCAACTCTATATTACTGTAGGTCCACAGTAAATCAAATTCTAGCCTTTGTATGATTATACTACATACAACAAAATGGGATCCCACCCATATGAAACCTCTGAATGTTCTTGGAATATAAATGAATATGATAAGAATGACAAATAATAACAAAAGCTCTTTTTCAAGGGCTTATCTGATCGCAAAAACAACTCAGAAAAATGGAGGTAAAGATTTCTACCAGAAAGAAAATATTCTATTTCAAAGGTGAGATAAAAATCTGCTATCAGATATTGGAACAATGTATGAACCGGGCTGCTCTACAGCAGCTTGCCACTCTCAATTTGCTTACAGCTGACATGTTTAGAGGATGTATGAAGAACTCTGCGCTGTTTCAGATGGTAGGGCTCACCCTTTCTTTTTCTCACCCTCCCTACATGCATATGCCTGATGGCAAACCCCCCCCCCCAACCCTGACAGGCACAGGGATGGAATTTGGGAAAGAGCAGAAGTTTTGAATTACACAGATCATTGTGTAAAGCACAGGAAATTAAAACCAATTAATTCCTTGTAAATACAAATGGAGCCAGACTTTCTTTTGATTTATGCTGACTTTTTACCTTCCCCCAATTGCTCATTTCCCTATTTTGCCATTGGAATCCCGCACAGTCGAGGGTGAAATTTGCGGCTACTACACTGTAATACAATACGAAAGACAAATGTTTGGTGACTGCTGATAAAAGAGAAAAGGCCCCATGGTGCATTCTTTTAGCCAGCTTATTAGGAGTCTTATAAAACACTGTATCTGTTCAGAGGGAGGAAGTTAATGGCTGCTCAGGTTTGAGATTGTGTAAGCAAAGTAGTCTAAGAGATGAACTAACTTCTAATGTGCTCTCAAAGTTGCAGTTACTCCCCAGATAATCCAGGTAGGAGGAGAAAATAGAGAGGAGAGCAAGAGAGACTTTTTTTTTCCTCTCTTTTTCCTTCCACTGTAATGAAAATCAATGAATATTCTAGACGAACTGAAAGAGCTTCTTGAAAGGCTAACAAGATGGAAGGGAATAGCACAGGTTCCAGCTAAAAATATTCAAAATGCTAAATAAAAAATGTCAGTAGAAGAAATGATAAGAAAAAAAAAAGCCAGCCCTCTGCTCCCAGAATGTTAAGTTGGTAGAAAAAACTCTGCAGTGGTGAAGTCCAGCAGCAAGGTGAAACTATCGAGCATCCTTCACAATTTAGGGCTTGGAAATGAACAAATTCACTGGAAATTTGCACAAACTGTCAGAGATCTCTGGGTGCTTTAGCCCACACTGTCACTGCCATACACAGGCCGGTCTCTTATACCAAGGGATGTGGTATTTCCCCTGGGGTGGGCTTTCTCCCACAGCCATTCAGGGAAACTCACTCTGCAAAATAAACAGTGCTTCAAGTTGTCAGAAGAAATTCTCCAGAAGAAAAGGATTCCTGAGAGGCAGAAGCAAGGGCAAACAGGGCTGCCAGCCCAGCTGCTTAAGGCCAAGGTTTAGCTTGCCCTGCAGATTTGTGGGGGTTTACACTGTTTTACCTCAGGTAATGTGACCAAACTCCTACCTCATCACTTCACCTGGAATCCCTTTATACTTTCACTGAGACCTAGCACTTCGGATCATAGGATAATTCAGGGTGGAGGGGGATCTCAGGAGGTCTCCCAGGCCTTACTAAAGAACTGAGTCTAACCAAAGATCCATCTACCTTAGTACCATAACCCTTGCTGGAGCGAACAGAAAATGCTTGGAAGACAAACTAAGAAAAAGGCAAGTTCAGAGGGTGCTTTTTCCCTATTTTGGTTTGACAGATTCAGGAGAGATGCTGAGATGCTGTTCATGCCACATCCCAGTGTTTTCACTGGACCTTAATTCTTCCTGTTTAGAGAAGTTCTGCTGGCCTCAGACATTTCCCCCTTTTTGATAAGCATCATCTTGACATGTTGGAACCACAGGACATCAGATGTGAAGAATGGATGTATTACAGAAGTCCGCTTGAGCATGGAGCTAGCACTAAGCAAGAAAGAGAGCAACTGAGCCTAACAAAACACTGCATAAAGTAAACTGAAATTTCATGAAAAGGAAAGAAAAGAAAAATAACAATTTCCACAGCTGTGGCCTAAGGGGTCTCTTCTCTCTTTGGATCTTTTGTAAAACATTTCTGGTGCCAGTCTTTGAAAACCATGAAGCAAAGCTTACTGGTTCTATTCCAGATGACTTGTGAAGAAGAGAGACTTTTAATCATATCTGAAAGCTGCTTCAGGGCTCTGTATTTTATATAATATATAGTTTATTATAAGGCAGATCGGTTATTTCGACAGTCTCACTATTTATGCTCAACTATAGCTTCGGCAGAACTTTTTGCAAGAGTTTGCAGTGTGAGCCCCTGGCCAAATTCCAGCTCCCATGTGGAATTTGTCAGATTGCAAGTGCAGTGCATACTTGCTCTCCTTTAACTTCTCTCCTTCTCAAAGTACCATCCATTTCATCCTAGCCTGAGAAAGTATCTTACTAACAGCTTGGTATTGAAGCAATAATCTCTCAGATTTACTGCAAGCAGTGCTCATGTTCAGAACGTTTTCTAGAGCAAGTCCTCCCACAGTGTCCCATCCCTGTATTACACCTGGTAACATTTATAAAGGGTACCTCATAACTTGAAAATCCTGACCTAACAGACTGAAAAATAATTCCAGGTCACTGTGGTTATCAATGCACTTTCATTCAAGTCTGCTGGGTGGATAGATCACCAAAAATAACAGAATAAATAGGGAAAAGAATACCCTTCAGACACAATTTAATTGTAGGTCTCTGGCGGCTAATGCAGGAACAGGAATGTGTCTGTAGGCCAGACTCTGGCATTCTACTCAGAAACATCTTTTCTTGTCTTCAAATAGATTCAGTTCACCACTTCAGGAAAATTGTTTTGTTTTTTTTTTTTTCTGGAGTGCAAAGCTACTGAAAATATAGCAAGAAACAGATTACTTTTTTTGTGGATAGATTGGACTCATGCCTCAAAGTATTTTTCTGCTAACTATAAATGCCTCAAGGACTTATACATCATTAGATCAGTTAATCCATTCAGTGATCTAGTAAATATGCACCAAGGCACACGTCATGAAAATAAATATTGGCATAGTTGAAATAAGAGAGAACTGGAAGATTGTTCAGTGGTAAAGAGATTGTTATTTCTGAGAAATGGGAATAGGTTTCTTTATTCTTATGCAATTATACTTCCAAGCAGTGCTTGCAGATAGAAAGAGAAGAGCTCACAAACACCTGGACAGAAAACTCTCTTGATTAAACTCTCTTAATCCATTAACTACTTCTATTTATAAACTTTCAATTTATTACTTGAAAATGTAATGATTAGAATACTGAGGGCTAGAGTACCACAGGTCAGCACTGGGATGTGAGAGGTACATCCACTTATTTAATTCACAAGCATCAGTGCCTGTTTGCACATGCAAATGTGGGTCTCATTAAAATTGGCTCATTCCATTATGTCTGCTCTTTGAAATTTGACCATCAAAGTGCAACCAGGCGGCCAAAGAGCTTCCCAGTTATGACTTAATTGTAAACGTGTTTTCTATTCCTCCTAGATGTGCCGTTTGGGTTGCAAACAGACCCACAAGTAACAAGCATTGTGGGGAACGACGTCCGGCTGACCTGCCGGGCCTCCAAGTACATCTACAGTCACCTGGCTTGGTATCACCCGTCTGCAGAGGCAGCTCTCGGTGACTCAGTCATCAAGAAAACTGACAACTATTCAATTTCTTTGACATTGGTCATTACTAATGTCACGAAGGAACAGAGCGGCCTCTACAAGTGCAGAGCCCAGAACCAGCACAACAGCACCGACACCCTAGAACAGCACACTCGGCTCCTTGTCAGAGGTGGGTCCTGGCAACAGAACATGGCAGTGGGACATGCTGTCATTGTGCTGCCAGAGCAGAAATGCTGTGCATCTGCTGCTCCCTTTGAAGCCTTTCAAAGCAGAGGTGCCCAGCACTGCTTAGGGAATGTCCTAATACAGACTTTGTGCTCTGGTTTGTGGGTTTTTTGGGTTTTTTGTCTTTTTGCATTACTGTATGTGGATTGACACCTAAACGTACATATTACTCAGCCAGCCACTGCTGGGTTTGTATAAAATATTTGCCTTACACATAAAGGTGATTTCAGCTGCATTTTATCTTGTTAACTCCATGCTGGGTGCAGATATAGTGTTGACTGAGGAGAAAAGGCATCATCTACCATGTCACTAACAGCACAACTCTATCATTTGAGATTGTCACCCCAGGTATATATGACTTTGGTAGTAGACTCCACCTACTTACAGCTGCCATGATGATATAGATATCTAAATAGATTTGGACCCAGCAGATATAACCACAAATGTCACTGGTCAAGTGTATGTGACATGTACCATTTATTCTGAGTAAGTGGGATGCACTTTACTGTAATGACAGTATTTTCTTCCTTATACCCAACCCCCCGACTCTTTTCTGTTTATCAAACTAGTAACACTACAGATCCTGCAGCCTGGTTTCTTTGGCTATGTGAATGTAAAGGGCAGGACACTTCTTCCAGTAGAAACTCCCCGAAAATTAGTGAAAAGTTTCCTCTGCTTCATAGCGAAGAAAGTGAGTGATCAGCTCTAAGCCTTCTCAGAAGAAAAACTGCAGCTGGAACGGATGAATTTATTAGCTATCTTCCAATGGTGAAGAAAACCCAAAGCACAGAAATGGAGTAGAACTGCAGTAAACAGCAGCAAGCCAGAGTGCATAAGACAGAGTCCTTCCGAAGCTGAATTGCTGAATTACAGAATCACAGACTGGTGGGGTTGGAAGGGACCTCAGGAGATCAGCCAGTCCAACCCCCCTGCCAAAGCAGGTTCCCTACAGCAGGTTGCACAGGAAAGTGTCCAGGCGGGTTTGAACATCTCCACACCCTCTCTTGGCAGCCTGTCCCAGGGCTCCGTCACCCTGAAGTCACCACATCACAGTGAAGAAGTTTTTCCTTAAGTTTGTAATTAGACAGTGATTTTCAAATTGGCTTCTCCACTTCCATTAATGGCTAATGAGACACTGAATGGACAGCCATGCTGTCATAAGCACTTGTCACTCAGGTAAAAACCTGGTCATACAGTGCTGGCTTCATCCTTGTTTAAGTGAACGAGCATGTTTCCCATGTGGTCTCCTACCCCATGCAGCCAACACCACCTCCGCAATCCCTTCCCCCCCCACGCAGGCACACACACAAGGAGAAAATGCTCACCCGTGCCACAGCTGTGGCTAGCACAGCTCTCATACCTGAGTGGGAGGTGACTTATTTTAAGAAATGTCATGAGCACCTGCTTCTTCCTGGAGCATGGAGGAAGGGAAAGAATCTCACCCTGACATTAGAGAGGGCTAGTGGTTTGGCTTGTCCCTACAGCCGGTACCGGAGCCACCTGTCAGCGTCGTCTGATGGGGAGACACTGGGCTTTCTCTGCACTCTGCATTCAGGAAATTCACTTTTTTTCTCTCCTGGCAGATATTTTTACTCATTTAGTCAAATTTCCACCTACACAGACACCTACACATGATAGCTATGGGAAAAACACAGCTAAACTGGGAACACATCCATGGAAGAACTGGAACCTTGATCACATTCTTCTGAGAATTACTGGGGTCTGTTATTTGTCTGGCACTTGTCAGAGAGGCAATTCTGGAGAACATGAGTGGAAATTCCCCTCCAAACCAGCCCTCCTTCCCCTACACAAACAACGTTTTTTAAATGTATAACACCCATCAGCTACTCTCCTTATTGCAGGTTTTATTTCTTTTTTATGCTGTGCTTGTGATTTTATTTATCTTGCTTTCCTGTACTTTTTATAGATGAGCATAAAGTGGAGGTTAACATGCTTTGTAGTAACTAGATAACTGCACTCAGGATGGAGGACACAATCTTTAGAACAGGTTCCTCTTTGCCTCCTCCTTTCTTTTTTTGCATTCACTCTGCATTTGCTCTACCCACTCACCATCCTCTGTTTTCTTCAGAGGATGAGAAACTCAAGGAGGTTTGAGCTGAAGATGAATCTAAGCTTAGTCAGTTTAAAAACAGGCCAAATGAACTCACCCACTCCTCCAATAATCTTTTGGGGGATTTTTGCTACCACTCATCAACCAAATCTTTGCCACTTCCAGCCCAGAGAGGCCATGCAGCTGGCCAAAGGAGAGAAGATGGCAGAGCTGTGGGAGGTGTCTTCTCAAATCTTACTGTGTACTGTTTTCCTTTCTGACCATAGCAAAGACAGCACCGTACGTGATACAAAACCTCACGGATCTGGAGGTTAACATCAGTGGCAAGATCATCCTGGAGTGCAAAGTCAGCGGAACACCAGAACCTCAGATTACGTGGAAGAAGAACGGTTACCCCATTTCAGCAGCATCAGGTGAGCGCACTTGCTTCCCAAGAGTGCTGTGGTACTGTACATAACACAGGGTAAGGGACTTGCAGGTTCACCACAAACACAGGACCTTCAACTCCATGGCTACTGCAAGCATGGCTGAGCCAGGATGGTCTACACAACCTCAGAAAACACACACACAAATCCAAATACACCAGAGCACTGCAGTCATCTCCAACTTGGACTTTGAGATCAAAGCTGCCAACCGGTTGCAAGCCAGTGCCTGCTTATGCAGCTTGCCTTACGTGTGTGGCAGCGTCCGTGTCTGCAGAGTCGGCCAGACAGTCTGCATACATTAGCATAGTATTAGTAAATCGAGGAGTACAGCGTGATGCCATTCAGTCTGCTTCTGCAAGACAACAGTTTGTATACAAAAGTGAGACAGAGTGTTCCTGCTTGTCAGGTGGGTCTGAAAATACAAGCCTGAACCATCAGATATCCTTGGGGCCTGATGAGAATAAATGGCAGCAAATAGTGGGCAGTCACCTAACAGTCAGGTCCAGGGCACGTCACAGCAAAGTACACGTCCTTTCTTTATCTCCCATAACACAGGAATGAGAATGTGCTCTCAGCTCAACAGGTACAGAGCAGTACAGGTACAGTGCTACCACAAGCAGGGAGCATGGGCTCCCTTACCTGAGCCTGGAATTCCTTCTCAGCTCTCTGTCCTGAGATCTCCTATAAATCATAGAGAATCCCATGTCAGTAGCTGGTCCTGTGACTTTAATTGTGCATGTTGGACTAGGTAGGAACTCTAGGATCATCCATAATTCAGATCAGACTGTTCTGAGAGAAACTCTTTATAGCTACTGAAATTTTATAAATAATTCTAGAGGGACAAGCATGTAACTCATCCAACCAGTGGAAACATAAATAAAATATTGGGAAAAAAACCACCTCGGGGTAAATATTTCAGCACAGTGCATGGCAAGTTATGTGCCATGCACTCTTGTTAACAACAACAGGATTCATAGGCAGAACACCCAGAAACTCCAAGTGTCCTTCCCTTTTGGATTCAAAGTCTGACCTGTTTCCCTATTTCTGCCCCAAACATAACCTTAGTGAAACAGATGAGCTCTCAGTTTTGTGCTACAAATCAGGAAAAATTAAATGCAGAAAATTAATCAGGAAAATTAAATGTAGAAAAGCCTCACACAGGTCATATCTAGGCAACCTCCCTCTTCCCACTCCACCTCTAGCCCCCAGCTGCCTGTCAACCCAGGACTGCTCCACGCAGTGATTTTCCCAGGGATGTGCATAACCTGATTTCCACACATAAGAACTCCCATCACTTCCCACAGCCTCCAAAGCACTGGCTTTCTGCAATAATGTCACTGAGTTCCCCTTTTTTATTGCTATCAGAAAACCTATCTTCCCACCACTTCACTAACTTCCATAGTAGTTTCCTCAGGCTCTGTCTGCTCATAATATATTAGCAACCACATTTGCTGTTGGTTAAATGATCCCCAAGCAATTTACACAGGTATTGAGAAGAGCTCAAGTCAGGGAATGTTGTATTAAAATACCTCCTAGCACCAGTGTGTACCAAGCCTGCGTGGATGGGAGCTGACTTTCACTTCTCTGTCTCCTAAAAGCACTTGTAGGCAGGTAGGTTGTTGTGGTAATATTAACCAAAATCTCTTACAACAGGAATCTCCATGGAAAATAATACCCTGGTCATTGAGCGAGTGAAGAAGGATGATGAAGGGCTCTATGAATGCAAGGCATCTAACGACATGGGCCAAGATAGCACATCAGCCTTCATCAAAATACAAGGTGAGTTCCACGCTAAAGCGAAACACATATAATGTGCTGGACTGAGGAGAACTATTGCTCGGTCATGGACTTTGGCTACAGTTAAAATTTGGTTGTACATTTAACCTACAGGTTCTGAGGAGAAATCCAACATTGAAGTTATCATTTTGGTCTGCACTGGCCTAGCTGCTACCCTCTTCTGGCTGCTTCTGACCCTATTCATTCGGAAGCTGAGAAAAGTAAGAGAACTGCCATATTGCACAAAAGCTCTGGGATTGGGCTCAGTTTATAAATAGCATCAGAATTTAGAGCCAAATGGTAAAATTGTGCAAAATGTGCCTATAAAATTTCAATCCAGGATTTGTGCTGATAGTCCTTCGACTTCTCAAGAGATCATTGGCACTTGTGAAATTTCTACCTGCTTCCATGGTATCGTAAAATCAGGCCACTCCCTCTTTATGAGTCAAACTGGCTTGCAAGGTTAAGATACAAAAAAAACCCCAAATCCCCTAAAATGAGGGCTTGATTTCAGCACTTGTCCAACAAGATTTCTCTGAAACATAGGTACTAAAGGCACCCTGTTTTAAGAAGGGATGTTTGCTCTAGAAATGAGCTCAAACAACACAGCTTATTTTGTCTCCAAGTCTTGCTATTCTCTCTTCTCCCTTTTGTGACTCAAAAATGTAAAGTTTCAGTAAAGTTCCTAGGAATTTAGGTCTTTTTTTCCTAAAAGAAAGAGTAAACAGAAAGGCAACAAAGGCAACCACAGCTTTCTGCTCTGAAGCTCAGCAAACTACAGTTCCAGTGCTGATCCCTAATACTTGAGTAAAATTTATCCTCCTTTTGCAAACGCAGTGAATAAAATAATGTTTTCCTCCTTGACCTCAGTTTAACAAAGTTGTGGACAACAGTGAATTCCCTGTTACATTTTACACCCAGGCAAGTCTGCTCACAGGACACACCAAATCACAGTTTCTCACTGAGCAGCATTAGAAGTAGCAGTTTTCACCAGCTTTCAATTTTAACCTGTAATAAGCAATAGCCATTAAATGGATAACTTTGGAGAATCTAACCTGCAAAACAACAAAACACTATGAAAA
Organism: Antrostomus carolinensis; assembly: GCF_000700745.2. Taxonomy (NCBI): domain Eukaryota; kingdom Metazoa; phylum Chordata; class Aves; order Caprimulgiformes; family Caprimulgidae; genus Antrostomus; species Antrostomus carolinensis. The sequence goes on from NW_010315313.1 coordinate 11,909, forward strand.
TACCAAAACACTCCAAGGTGCACCTGGAAGTGCAGCTCACGGAGTTCCCACAGAGCAGCACTGATTTCCTTTAATAGATACAGGTAGAAGACAGTGATAGATTTTGTGTCCTCAGAGTGTTTACCAGCATTAATCAGCGACTCTTCCCAACACCCATGAGTGGCAGGCATACATAAACATTTATTTCCCAGATATAAAAAAGAGAGGCAGGAAGCTGAAGTGATGCATTCATGGTTCAGAATAAATTTCAGAGCTAAGTCTGGAATTCAGGCAACTCCCCAGCCAGCACTCAGTCTTCTAGACGACAGCTCTCCCATTAGAACTGCAGGGTAAATACTGTGAATAATTTCTCCACACCCTGTTTTTAGCCTGATGCCACAGATATTAAAACAGGATACCTGTCAATTATAATGGATCCAGAGGAAATGCCTCTTGATGAGCAGTGTGACCGTCTTCCCTATGACAGCAGTAAATGGGAGTTCCCGAGAGACAGACTGCGGCTGGGTAAGTGCTCTGGGTATCATTACTGTACAGAATGATGATTTCTAACACTTCTCGATTTCAGTGGATCTGTTGTATAGCCCAAGAAGCAGCCTGTCATTTAGTGCCAGTGTGCTACCATGCTTGAGGAAAATTGGCAGCGAGTCACACAATTCAGGGTCATCCTTAATGAGGGGGGGTGAAACAAGGGATTTGGTAAGAAAAGCACAGATGATGTCTCTCTCAAAATAGCTACCATGCCTTCTTTCTTGGAGAAGTGAAGCCAAACTCTTGACAGGGAAGAAAGGAACCTCCAGGTACTGTCCACTGCCAACAGTATGGTTTCACACTCCTAGAGGAAAAGGGAAAGCAAAGTCAATCTGCAAGGTGACAGTGTTTCAGTGAATTTTATTTTGAAGAAATCTGTAAGTTTATCGAACAATCAATTCCTTATCAATCATTTGAACTTTGCTCTGACTTGTAAAAAGCTATCATGAAAAAATGAACCAAATTTCATTCAACAGCTCAGCTTACTGGATGATGGAGCAAGAAAATGTAAAAAGCAGGTTGTGTTTGTATAGAGAAACTGTAACATCTGTGTGCAATGATGAGTGGAGGGAATACGTCTGTATTTGTGTGTCCTCTTGGTGCTTTAGCTGGAAAACATGGAAGAAGGAGGAAGGCACACAAAAATAACAAAAAAACAAGACGACTGTGAGACATAGAGTCAAACTAGCAGAACCAAAAAGTCAGATCGTGATGCCCAGCGTATTCTGATGCATTGTGGATAACACAGGCAGGAAAATTCTAATGAAAGGGAAAATAAAGATTATAATCTTAAATTCCATTTAGTCTAGCTTTTATGTCAAATACATGTCAATAACTGAAGGGTTAAAGGGTTCTGACTGCCCGAGTGCCTTAGCTGGCTATCTCCATGACTGTGATTCATGAGAGATCAGGGTTCCACAGTTCTACGTTTAACCCAAACTCTGACTTTCCCGGGCATCAGGACAAACTTTACGTAATGTTTTTACCCTTAAGCCATATGTGTGTATTCAGCCTTGCCTCCAGCTGAATGCAGATTTACTTATTCTACTCTGTTCTATCACATACTGTATTGCATTAAAGTCATATGGATATAAATCATCCTTTTTATATCCATATACTGCAAATATGTGATACAGCCTTCTATTGACTATCGGTCTCCGTCTACGTTGTGTCTGGGCATTGGAGCCTTGTTATTTCTTGCACAGCTGAGAACGCATGTTTCCCTCTTATCTGATGCAGACTGTTAAGTCCCCTTTGGCTCACTCTTGACTCTTGCTTCTCTAGGTAAAACACTGGGTCATGGTGCTTTTGGGAAGGTGGTGGAAGCGTCTGCTTTTGGCATTGATAAATCTTCAACCTGCAAAACAGTTGCCGTAAAAATGCTTAAAGGTACATATCCCTCTGAGATTCTCACAAGACTCCTCAGGGAACCTGTGGGCAATGAGGTTTCCAGTTCTCAACTCCAAACCAGTCCCAAGTTCATTGTGTTCAGAAGGGAGTGGGTTTGTCATATGGGAGCAATTAGTCATTATACAGTGGATGTTAACGTGTAGGAAATGACAAGCGGGCTCCATGCTGTGCTGCTGATTAAGTCTTGTATTCCTAGAGGAGGAAGACAGCAGCTTCCAGGTCTGTGGGGTTAGGAGGGAAACAGATTACAGAATGTAATTACATTAGATAGTCTGAAATTGGATCTAAGCCTTCGATCACAGCCCTTCCAGATGTAGAACAGTTCAAGGGGTTGAAAAAAAAGCGATGCCAAGGGAGTGAATTAGAGACAACTTGCTTGCAATTACTGAAATTAAGGAAAGCTTTTACCATGCAGTGGTGGGGAATGGGGAACTTGGAGACTATTATTTCAGATCGTATTTACATACAAAGCCTCTGCAGACAGCTTATGAATAAATGCATCAGCAAGTACATTGACTACTTGGGCTGGAGGTTTTTGACTGTTCAGTTAGGATTTTTTCCAAGGTACAATCGATGCTCACTGGATGGCTTCTCATAGCCCACTGCTCTGCACTGCTGCGGCACAACAGTATTAACCCCTACGATGCCATAGTTCAGGAGCTTCTGTCACAGTACTTGGCTTCTGTTGCTAGCTGCCACTCCTGATGCTCTGCTACTTCCCATTTCTCTGAAATTTCAAAACCATCATTTTGTCACCTGTCTGGACCTCCTCCGAACCTGGTCTCCCTTCTCTGCATTAGTCAGTAGATCTTCAGATCTTCTCTCCTGCTGTTGTTTCTTCTGTTCCATGCCCATCTCCAGATCCCTGCAATAGCCTAGAAGCCCCTGATCCAGACACACTCCCTTTTCCATCCAAAACTGACTGCCCTGGATAGCTCTGGGTGTTCATTCACTTCCACGCTGTGCTTCCCAACTGATCCTCATGTCAACTCTACCCTGCCTGCACATATTCAGCAAACTATTTGACAGTTCCTCCATCATTTTACACCTTCCTCCCCTAGTGAGGCAGCAGCCTCCTGCTCTAACCTGTCCCTCCCCAACTAACATGCCCATAATTTATCACTCATACTAATGAGTCAATCCATTCAGGAAAAAAAAAAAAAAGGTTCTGGAGATGTCTGTATTTCTGTAATTCTAGCATTATCTGTTATTTCCATGAAGTAGGCTGGTGTCAGTTCTGGGTTGAAGGCTAAAACTGAATGTACAAGATTATCTGAAACACTTCTGAGGCTGTTCTGTTTAGATTTTGCCAGGCAGGTGTTCCAGCTCATGCCAGGGTAAATCAGGTGTAATACCACCCATGTACACACCCATCTACAAACACTGACAACCAAAGAAATGTTGGGCTTGGAATAGCTCCTTCTTTATGACACAATTTGGTGAAAGATTTGTTTATGGAGAATTCTACCAACAGATAAAGAGGTTGCGTTTGTCACACCAAATGACCCGTTATGTAACTGTTTCTTCATATGTAAATCTTACATGATGCAAAGGCAAAAACAGAGGAAACGGGACACAGCCCATTTTGTTAAAATACATCATGAAAGTTTTGGAAAGAAGGCAGAAGAACCAAGTCAGCATCTGAACAACGCTCTGGTCTGAGGGCGCCTTCCTTAGCTCTGGCAGCAAAAGAGAATGAAACTCTAGTATAACTGGCTAACCAGTGCTTCATCAAGTGTCACCATCATGGTTCACACACAAACATGGCCCACTTTGCTGGAAAATGTATTTCTTGGGTGGATGAGACCTCACAGGGGTGAGATTTAATAATGCTGTACATTCTTCAGTACATTTTTGGACCCAACTTACAGATGTGTTGGATTCGTCCATCACCTGCAGTGGACAGTTGCTCACTACTGTGGAAAAATATGTTCTGAGGTACCGTAAAGAGGTGCTACTAAACTGCACAGCATCATTACAGACAGAGGAACACCTTCTTCTCTGTATTATTGTTGCCTAGAGTGGTTGGTTGTTCCTCTGCTAAGCTTGCAAAATTGAGTTCTTGGAAAGGCTCTCTGGTATCTGATCTGGGGGGAGGGTGGAACAGCAACCCTCCATAACCCATGCTAGAGAAAGGAAGAGTTACCCCAACAATAAAGTGTTATTCTACTTCATAAAGGTCAGCAGACAATGAAACGGATGAATTATTATCTGTTTAAGAGTCTGAAAAGCAAAGATACTACAAGTAACCTGGGTGGGCTTTGTTTCCAAGTATAAACAGGATCTTGCTGCGTCCTGTTAAAAATATCCTGTTGTGTAAAGATGATTTTTTTCCTGTTTATCTTAAGCAGAATGTGCAACTACTAATGAATGCAAGGCTTTAATGTCTGAACTGAAGATCCTCATCCATATAGGACATCATCTGAATGTAGTCAACCTGCTGGGAGCCTGCACCAAAGCTGGAGGTGAGAAGTCATCAGTAAATAAGGAGCAAAGAAACACTTTTCAGATACAATGGTGGTTGGATGTATCTGTGGTGGAGTCCAAGTCTCACACATGCAGTTAATGCAAGTGCAAACATTTCTACTTCTCTGCTCATAGAGAGCTTCTGCTACTGCAGAATATGGCCACATCTCATCAATGTTTTGAACATCTTCTCTCAGCCAGCGGTGTCACTTCTCTATTTTCTTTTTCTCTATCCTTTGTAAGCTTGTTTACAAAAGAGACTAGGGACTGATGGGAGGTGGGATCCTTAACTGCAGTCAGGTGCCCAGTTCCTCCACATAGGCACTGATGATAATTTCAAAACTTCTTCTCCCCCTTCTTCCCTGCCTTATCAGGAGGATGCACAAGGCTGAGCACTCAGCTACTTGAGGCCTCCTCCTTTCCCAAGCACTTCACTCTTGCCAGGCGTGGGTTGCATAGTATACAGGAAGTCTGAGGCAGTCCAAAGCTGGATGGAGCAACAACATGGACTTCCAAAGGGCTGAGCTGACACAACTGGCTGTACACAAAGAATCTGTTGCAAAGTGCTGACTTAGACAAAGGACTCCATAAATCTTAGACCTTTGTCACTAAAACATCCCTTCCCATACTGCCACACAAAGCATCCTTGTCTTGTTACTTTACTGTGCTTTAACTCTCAAAGATGCCTCTTTACTGCTTACAATGAACCTTCAAAACAACCCCAAAGGACAGATTTAAGAGAGCTGAGGATAAAAATCCAAAGTAAAATAAATGAAGGGGAAAGAGAGCACACACATCTGTTGTCATCTGAGACTCTGAAGCTATCATCTTCCAAAGAACATGTAGTTGTCCAGTCATGGGGGAAAAGAGAAAACTTCAGTGCGCAGATCTGGTAGGATGCCAAGAAATAAATCTTCCCTCCAGCAAGATACTGCCAGTTCCTCAAAGAGCAGTCAGCCACCAGCAACCACAGATACTGCTGTCATCTGGGAGCCATGAATGGGGAACTTCAAGAACTGTTGTAGCACTGCAGACCCCAAAAGCTTGTATGGCAGGATGTCCAGCTTTAGCTGGAGAGTTTTAAGATTCAGATGCATAAGCAAGAAGTCTCTCCTTGGGACTGTGAGTAGCAGAGAAGCAACATTATGAATCCTGGTGACTCTGGAACTTTTTCTCCTGGGAGTCCCTCAGTTTCCTATTCTCCAACCTGATTGCCCTCCTGGGTGAGGAGTGAGGTAACCCTCACTCTTCCCTGCTAGCTGCCTAGGAAAACCACTGATTACTCTGGGGAACAGTGGATAGAGCAGAATCATAGAATAGTTTGGTTGGAAAAGACCATTATGATCATCTAGCCCAACCGTAAACCTGGCGTTGCCCTTGCAGGGCATTGAGGAGCCTCTAGGCAGGCGCTGGTTTGCTCACCTTTGAGCAACACAACTGCAGACTAAAGAAAAATAGCCTTGAGCTCTTAATACAGACACTGGGAGAAGAGTTACTGTTGAAATGCCATTCCAGAACACAGTGCTTCCTTGTTAGATCCTATGCAACCATATAACGGTATTCCTGATGAAGACTGATATTAAGTACACACTTACATTATTTTAACAATATAACAAATAACAAATTTGAACACCTTGGCTGAGTGTCTCATATGAAGAATCACAGAATCACAGAATGTCAGGGATTGGAAGGGACCTCGAAAGATCATCCAGTCCAATCCCCCTGCCGGAGCAGGAACCTAAATGAAATGACACAGGAAGGCGTCCAGGCGGGTCTTGAATGTCTCCAGAGAAGGAGACTCCACCCCCTCCCTGGGCAGCCTGTCCCAGGGCTCTGTCACCCTCACTGTAAAGTAGTTTTTTCTCAAGTTTAAGTGGAACCTCCTGTGTTCCAGCTCACACCCACTGCCCCTTGTCCTACCATTGGGCATCACTGAGAAGAGCCTGGCTCCATCCTCCTGACATTCACCCTTAACATAGTTGTAAACATTAATGAGGTCACCCCTCAGTCTCCTCTTCTCCAAGCTAAAGAGCCCCAGCTCCCTCAGCCTTTCCTCAGCAGGGAGATGCTCCACTCCCTTCATCATCTTGGTGGCTCTGCGCTGGACTCTCTCCAGCAGTTCCCTGTCCTTCCTGAACTGTGGGGCCCAGAACTGGACACAATATTCCAGATGCGGCCTCACCAGGGCAGAGTAGAGGGGGAGGAGAACCTCCCTCGACCTACTAACCACACCCCTTCTAATGCACCCCAGGAAGCCATTGGCCTTCCTGGCCACGAGGGCACAGTGCTGGCTCATGTCAGTTCTGACAGAAGTCAGAACTAATGCATAGTATATGCTTTACAATGAGGAAACAAAATATGGAGAGGCCACGTCTAGCAAGCACTTCAAAAACATGAATAAATCACTAACTGGAACTTTAAAGTTGTACTGGAATCCTCAGGGCATCCATGAGGGACATTTGACTTTAGGTTCTTCAGAACAGTGTCCCCCAGAAATCTCTTGTGCACTTTGTGCACTGCCAGATCCCAGCGCTGCTGCCTTTAGCCCCAGGTGAGCAGTGTTGCATGGACAGCAGTAGAACCGCTGACAGCTCTCATTTTGGGCCAGTTGTGTTTTTGCAGTCACTGGTACGGCGTACTCATGTGCTGAACATGTTACAGCTCTAGTCAAGAGGAATGGGAAGTCCTGAAGAGCCCAAAGGCGTGTATTTAATCTAGCAGTGCTATAGCACTCGTTCAAACAAAGAGCCTGGCAGAAATACACAATGTTATTATCGGCACGTTAATGGTTATTATTGTTAGAATTCACCATCTCCCTTTTAATGAGATGATCTGCTCCCAAACAGTATTCATCACCCAGTCTCAGACAGGATGCAGCAACCAGAATCTCTAAGGTTCACTCTTCCCTCCTTGACCCCTTCCCTCTCCCTTAGAGCCCAGTTCTCAGCCTTTTCAGTCCATATTGTACATGTCAGACTGGCCCAAGGGAGCAGACTGCAGTGCAGGTCTGTACGCACATCTCTGACACAACCAGAGAGAAGGGCTGCTCAGAGCTGCCTCTATGGCCTCATGCAGCTCTCAGCACTTTTCCTTTGAAGTTCAAACTCAAAGTCTGAACTACGGACCTTCTAGACAGAAAAAGGTTTCTGGATATGAAAGTCTGGTTGCTTAGGATTGACAATAATACATGTTTATAGGCAATCTAGCCCACGATTTCACCTCGTCTTACATTTGATGATTCCAAAAAGCAGTGATTATGCTAAAGGTAGAGAGCAGAGCTTTGCCCTTTCCTAACAGCTCACACTGAAACATAAAAGCATTTCCAAGTAGATCTTAAAAATATGCATAATTGTACAAAAGCAGCAATTGTACCAAACTCTACAGTAGTTTGCACAGAAATAAGAAAGGAAGAATTTGATAGGACAAAAAACTTCAAAAACTTTCCAAAACTTCAGCTAAATATTTTTGCAACTTTTGATGTAGACCTGTCTATGATCCTGCATACTTTTATTGCCTCTAGTGGCATCAATTCCACCCAAAACAAACAATTCTGAAGGCAGCAGAGAAAAATCAAGCTTGTTCCATGCTGTACATCTATGTATAGAGCAAAAGAACCTTCATAACATATGGGATTGTATATTCTTACCATTCTGAATTGCCTTTTATTTATAAATAAGGAAAAAACACCAACTGTTACCATCTAATGGGGAAAACTAAGAATCAGTACTGTATTCCCTTCTCTCCATTCTCACTACCGATTGTGTCACTTCTCTGTTTCCTAATTTCCTCATCTGTGTAATAGGAATGACAGGATTTACTTGTTTTGAAGAGGACTTGTAGGATAACTTAGTATTAAATCCTTTGCAGTGCTTCAAAACTCATTTGACTTTCACTGTCTTTTTTAGGTCCTTTAATGGTCATAGTAGAATATTGCAAATACGGAAATCTGTCCAACTATCTAAGAGGAAAACGAGGAGATTTCATCGCATACAAGGTAAAAAAAATGACAGGCTTCTCATAGTCACAAGGCAGAGAATTAACCACCCCTGACCACGAGATGCATTTTTTTCCTGCGTTGGCACTGAGACAGTTTGGTATTTATATAGGCACTTTATTTTCTCACCACATTTCAATTCGTAGGTGCAAGAAAAGGAAACTTCTTTCCCTGTAGGATCTCACTCCCATACTCTTCTTTTCTAGCACCTACTAAAGAATTAGTTGTGAATACCCAAGCACTCCAGTGCATTTGAGAGAGAGTGGGAACTACTCGTGACATACTACCCAGCACAAGGCAGGCAACAAAGTAGTAGTGAAAAACTGGTATTAACTGAGCTAGGAGAAGGTGAACCCTCCCAAAATACACGTCCAGTTTGGGGATTTTTGTTTCTATGCCCACTCTACCCCAGCTACTGAAAGCAGCTCAGCCTTCCATCATCTCATTCCCACCTTCTGTGTTCTCCCTTCTCCTGTGCCAACCTAAAACTCTGTGCTGTATGCAGCAAACTGGATCACCAACATGGTCTGCATTAAAACTAACCAAATGGGTTTGGTTTCCCAACGGTTGTCTGCATCCACACAAACTTTTGCGCTAGCACAAACTGGGCTAGGATATGGGGAACGACACGGAAATCAGCAATGGGGAGAGGATGGCACTACCTCCTCACTGTGGAAAGACAGCATCAAAAGGGTGCTCTGACCTAAGCCCTGCCAGAAACTGGATTATTTTCCTGGATTATATTATTAATTCTATTATTATTATTATTATTATTATTAT